>NW_013668481.1:89678-99071 GCF_000517525.1 Limulus polyphemus | reverse complement strand
GGGATATGTGCTTTCAATAATGCCTACCAGTGTTTCAGTTTTGTTCTTAGCTATGTGATATTTCATATTAAACATTCTAGTGCATTCAATTACTTTTGGTAATTGTTAGTGAAATTGATTCGTTATTAATAAATGTAGGTGGCATTTCAAAACACAATAATTTAAATTAAACTGTATAAATATATACACACTTAACCTTTTCAGATAACAAGGCATCTTCTTGCCTTAGATAAAACTTTTAAAATTCTTATTTGTCTGAAGATGTTTTAAAAGCATTACTGACGATTGGGAGATGCTGTTATCTTGCTCTCTTTTCTGAATCTTTTAAATATCAAAACTGACATAACTTTGTATAATTCTGAGCATGCACATACATAAATGTGTACGTATATTTAAATATACACCCAAAATAAACAGTACGCTGCAAATTGCATTGAAAGGCTCCATTTTTAATATTATTCTTTTCTCAGGTTCAGGCAGTGGATAAAGATCTAGGCTTAAACAAATTAATTTCCTATAAACTAGCCAAAAGTAGTACAGACATATTTGCTGTTGATAGCAGACTCGGAGAAATTCGTCTTCAACGACTCGTCAGGACTGATGTAAAGGAATACGTCCTGGTTATAACTGCATTCGATAACGGTGAGAAAGTACATAAATACAGTGTAAAGTTTACATGAGGATGAGAGTTTTTGACAAGATAACGTAAAATATTACATTACTGTAGATGTAAAGTTTGTTTTAATTATTAACCTAGTAATATAAAAAATGCAGTTTGTTTTTCTACAGTATCAGTACTGTATTAACATCGAAGCATTGTTCACGTTTTAGCTATAAACGAATAACACAAGAAATTAGTAATTTTACTCTTTCTTGAGGAGGAAAAGTCCTCTGTTAGATCTGCAATCATTCTGCCACAACGACTAAGCTCGTTTAAGAAGACTTCTTGTAAAATGTAGTGGGAATTTAAACGTATCTCTCATTTACCTGTCGTTCTTCTTGTTAGATTAAAACTTTTCTGAGTTAGGGGGAGGGGTCATTTGCTATGAAGCAGATGAGCAGTTGCCAGATCTTGATAAGCTCCCTTACACTTTGCAGGATATAATACAATCACATATTGGGTGATTGAAGTTTTCTTCACAAACGAATAAAAGAAGCACAGTACAGAGAATGTTCTATATGCTGACACAATTTTGCTCTCCTCAAACATTTTATCTGAAAGGATGACATTGGTCTAAATATTTGGTTGTTGAATTCACTGAAGATTCTTTGCAGTAAATTCAATCAGTCAAATGACTTTCAAAGTTTTAAGTTTCACTGTCCATTCTAATTAGTGTATATTTTGTGTCGTTCCGTCACAGGTGAACCACCACTTCATAGCGAGGCAACCGTTTATATTAAAGTGACACATCAGGGAATGCCCACCTTTCCTCAGCAGTTCTACAATGTCACGGTCCCGGAAAGTGCACGTTCCAACGTTCCTTTGTTGTCACTTGGTGCAGAAAGTCCATATGGTCGTCAAGTCATTTACACTATAGTTGAAGGAAACGAAGAGAGCCTCTTTGACGTAGATTTTCAAAACGGTCAGTTTTACTTCATACTCTAAAATAAAAAAAAAATGAAGTTATTCTATTACGTAGTAGGTTAGCAATAATTTGATCAGTAAATGTACATCTGAAGACTTCCGTAAACAGCTGGAAATGTACGAAACTGATTCACAGCTTTTACCATATTGTTTGTTCCGGTTTCGTTGTTTCTTATTCTTCTCTTCATCTTATATTAAAAATATAATTAAATGTTATAGTAACCAAAAGCACACGGATCACAAAGATTTCTTAAATGGATTGCTTGTAGACACGCGCTAAATAAGGTATGAATTATTAAATTGGCATGTTTACAGAAGATCGAAAACGTGCACTTGTAAAAAACAAAAGAAATAGTCACGTTATTCAATAGGAAGAAACTGTACTTTGCCATAGTTAATTTCATGTAGTGTTTCAACAGTTTACGAAGTGTACAAACTTCTGATGTAAATACCCTGAATGGTTAACAAATCTTTGCAAGTATAGCTTTTTATAACATTTTTTGACAGTTTAAGTTTCTGATACAAAGATCGTGGAAAGAAAACAATTATATATATATATATATATTCTTTCGATAAATGATCTATCTGCATGTAATTATTTATACGTTTATGATTAATTAATGCTAATAATTTAGGTAGTATGTAATAAACACGATACGTCAAATTTGTCTAAGGCAGGGGAAGTACATGTATGTGTTACAAAAATCAATATTTGTCTGTATTAGAGAAGAGCGCTGTCATAGACTTTTCTGCTGGTGAAAATTATATTACTTGTAATTTGTACCATCGCTTTCACAATAGGGTTAAACATTTAGAAGATAATAAATGATTAAAGTTCAAAGCTGAAAAAAATATTTCAAATATTTTTGGATTTGAAAACTGTTTCAGGAGTTATCTATATTGCTGATAGCCTGGATTACGAGAGTTCCATTGAACACCATCTGACAGTGAGAGCTACGGACTCCAGAACTGGAGCTTATTCCGAAGTTCTGGTAAATATTACTGTAGAAGATATGAACGACAATTCGCCGGTTTTTACTCAGGATACGTATAATGTAACAATTTCGGAAGCAGCATCTTTTGGAACTACTATTTTACGATTACACGCCATAGATGTTGACAAAAATGCCAGTCAGGTACTTCAGTACAGTGTGCTAGGTAAGGCTACGGCATATTTTTTCGTGGACCCAATCGAAGGTAACATCATCATCAAGCACTCCCTCGACCACGAGATTCAGTCGGTGCATCATTTCGTTGTCATGGTAGCAGACAATGGATCACCATCGCTGAGCGCCACAGCCGATGTCCGGGTAACGGTAACAGACCTTAACGACAATCCTCCAAGATTTGGACACGCTGTTTACAGCTGTGAAGTAACCGAATTAGTAGAACGAGGTCATTTTGTGACAATGGTTGGAGCTTCAGATTTGGACGAAACAGACCAATTGAAACTCTTATTTTCCATTGTTGGTGGCAACGATCTTCAAGCCTTCCATATTCACCAGAAAACAGGTGATTGTTGAAAAATATCAACATTATATTCAATAACGCATTGTCAACTTAGTCAAAATGTTCTGTTCTCTAAAAACTGATTGAAAGAATAAGGATTCCTTAATGTTGGCTCTGAAGCAAACTAATTTTTTTTAATTACGATATATACAGGGAGTCTGGAAATTATGTTGACAGATTTATTCTGAATGTTTTGAAACTCCAGTTAGGCCCATGTCGCGTTGCATTGATAATCCAAACGTGTTAAAAATTACTTTTGTTGGTCCTAGTGGAATTATAGAAACAACTGTAGCAGAGTTTCTAGGCTCCATTCTCAAACACGAGTAAACAGTTTTGTTAACATAATTTTCTGACACGCTGCATATTTTAAAATAAGTTTGTAATTTGAAACACGAATTATACATACGTGTTATTATGATTTTACGAAATCACAAACTATTCAAGCTATTTTTATTTTGCTGATATAACTTGAACTAGCATATTTAGAACATAAAAACAAAAAAGAGTGACATAGTTAATAAATGTTTCTGTATTATATGCCTCTTAAAGGAAAAAAGAACATTGTTTTCTCTTGTTAAACATCATCAACATTTTGTTGTTAAATAGTATTCATGTTTATCAAGCCTCTTGTGTTGGCCATTTGACTGAAATTATGATGTGTTTTTTGTTTCGTTTTTACCTAAAAATACTCCTTTGAAAAAAAAAACGTAACGCTGACACTTTTGGAGAACTAATGACATAATATAAACAGTACCATAGGACTTCGTGAAATACATTCACTGTTCTCCCAATATTTGAATGTTCTTCTACTGAGCTTCCAGTTTTAACTAATAGGTATATCTCATTCTTGTTGAGTCCGTAATATTTAAAATGTTGGTGTTTCTTTCTCGTGAAAATGCGATCATTTACTAACCATTATATATAGTGAGCAATGTTAATAGTAGATCGATCAGAGACGTACCACAATTAATATTACGATTTTAATTGTGTTATTAAGTTGGGTAGGTAACGAACTTCTAGAATAATTACTGGAATTCTGTTGTAAATAATGTTGGGTTTTGCTACAAGAAATGACTGTTTTGAGGTGTGGATTCACAAAATCCACAGTCTCCTATTGTCATTGCATGATATCAGAGTTTATATTTGAAAGTTTTATATTACCATTTATAATTTAAATGCAGTAAGGTTTGAATCTGTGGAAACTTGGATTTGCTTATGAGTAACAACTATAAATATTTATTTACCTATAATTTTAATAGTATTTTTACCTATGCTAATACCAGAAATAATGTTTGAAAGTATTATAGCAAAATAACCTTTTACTAACTGTACTTGAAAGAAATTGAAAGAGCGAAAACGTTTATTAACGCTGCTAATCATATATGTCAACTCCATAAAAAATTAAGCATTGAGTTTAAGAAGACTAAAATATCTAAATTAACAAACTGCTACCTTTGTTAGTTTTAAATTTTGTTCATATTTCCAGGTATATTTTATTTAGTATTTGTGTTTATAAAGTATTAAAGTTTCACTTCAAGGTGGTTGTTTTCCTTCGTAACTTCTAGGCCAATAGTGAAGTACTGTTCATTCTAATTGAATATATGATAAGTTGAAAAATATGTTTTTGTATTAGTTAACGAATTAGAATCGTACTAAAAATTCTTACCTCATGTACCTCATTCAAGAATCAATTGGTAAGTAATATAAAATGTAATAATATTGATCAATGTTTTTGCTTCGAGCTTTCATCACAAAGGTAATAGGAACTGTATTTTTATATGGCTATATGATTAGACATTGGTTATGTTATATGATTCAGTGTACGTCTCATTGTTTCAGGAATTATAACGGTTGCTAGTCCACGACAGTTTCAAAACAATCGTTCTACACACTTAATGTGACAGTCACTGACGGCGTGTATTCCAGTTACACCAGTGTATCAATCAACGTCCGAAGTGCCAACCAACATTCTCCAGTTTTCGACAGGAACAAATATGAAGTTATTCTTAGAAATGACGTAGCCCCAGGAACGTTGATAACCACTGTTTCCGCCATAGACATGGACAGGGATGTCTATGGTCAGGTCGACTACATTCTACCAAGTCAAAGAAGTCTGGCATATTTTTATATAAATCAAAAAACAGGTTGGTAAAAACGGATATTTCAGTCATAATTCTTACAGAAATTGCAGTCAAAATTTAACCAAAAATTGTTGCATAAAAATTCATCATTGATTTAAACATGGAAATTATAATTGAAGTTTCATCAGTTGTTTTCTATTCCTTTAAATCTCGCCAATCACATCAATATTTTACAAACACTATAATTGTTTTTTGTTTATTATGTTAGCTATTATAACAAGAAGATTTCTTACTGTGTATTTATCTGTTGATAGCCTGGTGGATCGATGGAAGTTTAGAAGTTTACGGATTTATATCTTTGCAATCCGGGTCTCGATTCCCCGCAGTGAAACAGAGCGCATATAGACCACTTTGCGCTAAAACTAATTTATTTGCCTATCATAAGAATATGTATCATTACAGCTAGATACACAAACTTACCCATCAGTTTGAGAACCCATACTCTGGTAGATTTCTAGTTACCAGTGTGATGATACGAGTTTCCACATTACTATGCATATTTAGATTATTTTGCACATATTTTAGAGAAGTTATGACTTAACTGCTTTTCAACTATTATAGGAAACATAAAAAGCGTCCACTACTTGGTAAGTTGACATTAGGACGAGAGTTGATACTTTAGGTTTATAATTTTATATTATCTCAACGCAATAAGCTGCATAATTAAAACCTTACAAAAGTAGAAACATTTAAATTTTAAAAAAGAACCTTTTTTTTATAAGTAGTAAAACAGCAATAGTTTTAGCTTTAGTCAAACATCGTAGCCAACAATAAAAAAAAAAAAAACCTCGCAAAATTTATCTGAAAGGTTTGCTTGTATGAATTTCGTGCAAAGCTACTCGAGAGTTATCTGCGATAGCCGTCTCTAATTTTCGAGTGATAAACTAGAAGGAAGGCAGCTAGTCAACACCACCCACCGCCAACTGTTGGGCTATTCTTGACCAATGAAGAGTGGGATTGACCGTAACATTATACATGTTCGTGTACGCTATTCGAACCCGCGACCTTCAAACTGCGAGTCGAGTGTCCTAATCAACAGGTCATGCCAATCTGAATGCTAGCTTCCTGGATTGTATAACACACAACTAGCTGTTTTGATTGGTTGACGTTTGTTTTGCCCCAGTGCCTTGAAAATAAGAAAATACTCGAAATAAAATTGAAAATTATGGCTAAAGGAATGGCTAAAATTGGATCTCTGTTTTATCTATAGCTTAACAGAATTTTCATCTCCTCAAGAATCTTTAGACTGGTTCACCAAAAAGGTCTACATCCAAACATTCTCCTTAAAAAACAAAAAACTCCTAAATTTTTTAATACTTCAGAATCTCAAGTATTGTTTAACTTGTTCATCTAGTAGAGTTCATGAAAACTATGGAAATCATATTGAAGCATTGTTGAGTTGGATATGTTAATTACTTTAATCCAATTAAATAATGATCCATCGTGATCAACATAACTATTTTCCGTGCAATACTTAATCTATTTGAGTAGATATTAATTTACGTGAGAATATATGAAATTAAAGAGATTTCAAGATATAATCAAGATATCAGTGGCTCGATGTAATCTATGTGCAGATATTAAGATCGTTTTAGGAAATTCCGCCCAAGATTAACTTGTATTTTTACTGTTATCTGTTTGAGAAACGCTGTTGAAACGTAATTTTTTATAACAAATGGTATCATTCATTCTTGTATAAATTAGTTTCAGCTCTAAATCGAACCTGTTTTTTATATTTTCTCAGTGGGAAGTTTTGGATTTCACTAAAATATTGACAATTACGTATCTCGTAACGTCTTTCTGCTTTATGTATTGAATTGCATTAGAATTTAAGACGCAAATATATTAGAGCAAAACTATTAAACGGAATTGAAACTATCTGTGGTTTAATCAGCGGGATGCCTTTGATTATGAAAGTTCCTCGTCGACGAATTTAAACCAATAGACTTTAGCTGGAATTCTGAAATCTAACGCATGATATAAAGCTCTTGATTTTACCAAGAATAAAAGCGTTTTAACGATGATCCAATGTGGCCTCGATGAAAATAGGTATAACATCGCATTAATGGCAAGAGAGCTCTGCCATTCAAATTAATGAAGTTCGTTGATCATAATTATAGCTTGGAAAATACTCAATTCTTTGATAAATGCACTTGACAATATTAGTCGTTTTTATTTCTGTGTTGGCTTAAAGTATAGGTAAATAAAACAATAGTAGGAAGTTATTAGTGTTTGGTTTAAAGTAAAACAAGATTAGGCTGTGCCTACCCCGGGGAATCGCACCCCGGACTTTAGCGTCGTAAGTCCGTAAATTTACTGCTGTCCCACCGGAGGGAGAGGAAGGTGTTTAGAGTTAATAAAGTTAAATCACACATTCTCAATCTTAATGTGTAAACATGATAATGTTAGATCATCGACAATATGAATAATAAACTAACTTTGAGGTCCAAAGTTTGTTCTACAGTTGCATTGTACATAAGTAATAGCCTTCAGTTTTGCTACTCCGAATGATAAGTCACGACTAGAACTGTTCTATCAGTTATATTATATGTGATCCGGGCGTGGCCTCGTGGTTAGTGTGCTCTGACTGTGAATCCGATAATTCCTGATTTTTGTCCTGTTTAGAAAATATCGTAGACACCATATCAACAACGATGAAAGAAATATCATCATTGCCGTCTACTAAAAAAAAATATTATTATCATTATTACACACAAAGCTAAATCGAATGGTAACGTAATGTTCTTATCTTGTCAATAAATTAAAACAGATAAAATGCAAGAACTAGGCTTAAGGAATGTTCACTTAGAAGTTTCAAAGGTATAATACACTGTAATATGTATTGCTTCCTAAAATAAACCTTATACCCGAGAATTTAACTGTTTTGTTTTGTTTTTTCCTAAAGAGGGAAACTACAACGTTTCACATTATATCCTAACATTCGCCAGAAAGACATTGTATTTTCGAAACTCAGCGATATCACTGGTTTGCTAGTGATTAGATATTATCCAAATACCTAAAAGTTATTTTATTTTGCAAACGTAATATCTGTGAAAAGAATTAGCGAATGAGACTGAGCCGTTCCCTGACAATCTGTACTGAAATCACTGAAACTGAATAGATCGGAAACTAACAACATTTTCCGAAAAATAACAAGATATAGTGGGGATACGTTATTTTCAATTAGTTTTCCCCCTCTTCTTGTGTGGGTGGTTCCAATACATTACATACTTTACTTGTGCACTTTACTAAACCGCTTCATTCGGTTTTGTTTCTTAATTAAAGTTTGATAATGTGTTATATACAAAGAGATTTTAACGAGAAGTTTACGTGCATATATATTTTGGAAGTAACGCAGAAAATCCGTTGCTATAGAAATCACTCTGTGAACATTTTAAACATGTACATACAGCTTTTTGTAGCCCGTTTACTATTACTCTATGATAAGCAAACTGTCACCCAAATAAAAATGTAAAATAAGTGGTGGAAAAAATGATAAAAAAAGCGTATTCTCCATAACAGGATAGACGTTTGGTATAGATCAGGTTGGCTTCCAATCTCTTATAATTTTACACCTTTACACCATACGAATGTAATCTAAACCGTAGGTTAATGACTAACCGCCAAGTACATAACTGTCCTTGCTCTGAAGTCGTTTCAAATACTTCGAATGATTCTATTGGTTAGAATAAGGTCGGTAAAAAAGTTATCCAACTCCTTCTTTATAATTTGCTTTAAATACACTATTTCTTAAATAATCGCAATGGTTTTTATAATTTATTTATTTCGAATTTTTGCGCAAAGCTACATAACGACTAATTGACCATAATTTTGAACTGACAGATAAGAAGGAAGACAGCTAGTCAACACCACCCACCGCCAACTCTTGGGATACTCTTATCTGACTGAATAGTGCTATCTGACTTTAATTTTATAGCGCAGTCTAGGCCTAAAGATGCAAAGCTCCTTTTTGTGGTAGCGAGACGCGAACTAGGACACTCGGTTTCACCGTTCAAACACGCTAAAGATTAGGCCACCCCGGTTCTCTTAACAACTTCCAGTGCTGTAGCCTGGCATGGCCAGGTGGTTAGGGACGTTCAACTCGCAATCTGGTCGCGGGTTCGAATCCCGTCACACCAAACATGCTCGCCCTTTCAG
>NW_013668481.1:85826-89492 GCF_000517525.1 Limulus polyphemus | reverse complement strand
AATTCAAAAAACAAACAAAAAAAAGTGCTGTATCAAAAAAAAAAAAACTCCAATGATAAAAGATAATTAAGCTTTAATGGATATTATAAGTTTAATTTAGGAATAATAAGTAGTTTTACCTAGAGTTAAACAGGAAGAGAAAAATACTTGTATTTTAAAGAAAGATATCTTAAAACAGGGCAATATTATATGTACTGTTATAATACTAGTCATATTGAGTAGGTTATTCTAATGGATTTTACCAGTGATAAAACCACTGAACCATTTATTATATTTTACTCAAGGGAGCATTTCAACACCATTACTACTACAATACAACCAACAATGTTATTTGGCAGACAAGGCTCTTGATCATTCCACAACTGAGTTCCTTAACAATGATATTGGCGTTCAACGGTTATCAAGTAGAGAAAATTAACCATATTCACCAAAAATAGTACTTCGCACTCAAGTGCTAGTGTTTTTCAATAATGATACTGTCGTCCAACTACTACGAGATAGAATAATTAAGAAGGCTAGGTTCATCAATTATACTACTCATCACTAAACTGGTACTTGATACGATACGCAACCATATATTTCAACAATGGCACTGATAGGCATTTCTTATCAGGAGATAAACTAACTAAATTATCATTAATAACGCGTTAGCACTTAACTGATACATGATAATTTGTTTTCTAACTAGACTACGACAAATAACTGTAGAAACTTAATACGTGTTGTAAATTCCCATTCTGACACTTGTTCATTCAAATGAAATACTACAAGTTTCAAGTTTAGCTTTCCATCGTCATCTTTGATATTCTAAACATTAAGGCGTCCGAACTAAGCTCATTGTTTATCTAAACCACCTTAACGTTTTCAGTAGTAAAACGCTTATCCCTTCCTTGGCTTCTTAAAGGACAGTTATACACAAAAAGAAACTTCAGCAGAGAAAGGTTCCAACACTACGAGATTCCTGTGATGGCTAACGATGGTGGTGGACGAACTGGATACTCTTTTGTGCGAGTCACAATAATTGATGTTAGTAGTCACTCGTTGGAGTTCACCTGTACAGAGTATGAAGTCGCTCTCTCTTCTAACGCGACAGTTGGAAGCACTGTTTTAAAGGTAAGATGAACGATACTTTTGAGTACTAATCAAAAAAGTATTATGAAAACTAATTCATTAATATGTTTTCATTAATATTTAGTATTACGCTTGTGCTTTATGGACTTAACTGTTGCATTTCAAAATCGAATAAACCAAAATAATTAGCTTTGATTGGTTTGGGATCTTTATTATTTGAATGAATGCTTTTGATGCATAATGGCCAGGTGGTTAGGGCGCTTGACTCCCAATCTGAGGGTCGTGGGTTCGAATCCCCATCCCACCAAACATGCTCGCCCTTTCAGCCGTGGAGGCGTTTAATGTGACGTTCAATCCCACAAGAGTAGCCCAAGAGTTGGCAGTGGGTGGTGATGACTAGCTACCTTCCCTCTAGCCTTTCACTGCTAACGTATGGACGGCTAGCACATATAGTCCTCGTGTAGCTTTGTGTGAACATTAAAACAAAACATATCGTAAAGTGTTTGTTTGTAGTTAAGCACAAAGCTATACAATGGGCTATCTGTGCTCTGCCCACCACGGGTAGCGAAACCCGGTTTCTAGTAATGTAAGTTCGCAGACATTCCGCTGTGCCACTCGGGGGGGGGGGGCATATACTAAATACAGAGGTTTTTAAATTTTGCCTTGGTTGTTATGCATCTTCAAATATTGAAAATTCACGTACATGTTTAAACCAATAGGTCCAGGCTTTCGACCCTGATGGCGACGTCGGAGAACACCTGAAATATAGTATATACGGAGAAGACGATTCGCTTTTTCATGTATTTTTTGGCATCACCCCAGACCTAGGGATCATCTATGTCAAGCAGTCATTGTTAGGTGAAGGTAAGTTTTCAAGTACATAATTCTTGTTGGTATTTCTTTAGAAATACATACATTTCTCTCTGAATCTATAAAAAACAGGCGAGGAACGTGCAGCTATTTCTGACTCTCTCTCTAATAATCACGAAAGTCTACGAATTCGTGTCGTACGTTGAATAAGATGAAGAGAAATTATTTTTCTATTTCAAATTGGTTTTACATTTGGATGGAGTGCCAGATTAATAGTGATTGGCACCTTATGCCGTGAGGTCCACAGAACTCACCTGAAATCGGCTTGGGATGTTCTGGGGGTTAAGACGATCGACTCGCAGCCTGCCGGTCGCGGGCTCGAAACTCTACGCCGAACATACACGCTCTTTCAGCCGTGAGGACAATATGATGTAACGATCAATCCTACTATTAATTAACACAAGAATTGGTGGTGGGTGCTGCCGGCCGGTTACCTTCTTTCTAGTCGGCAGTTCAAAATGAACAATAACAGATAGCCTTAATAGCTTTGCCAAAAAAAACCCTTCCTCGCTCCTATAAGAATAAACACTTCAGAAATATAGATCAAATTGATATGATGTATTTTATGTCTTTATTCTTCATAATCTCATATGTGGTACAACTTCACATGAATTACGAAGCTTATTTTGTATCACAAATACGCAAATTCAACAAACTTTTCGATACATTTCACTGCATTTTACTAGAGCGCAGCCCAGTGGCCATAGACTGTGAATCCGATGTTCCGACCCGTTACTACCAAAAAATATATATTAAAAAAATCGCTCCCCGCACTATGCGGACATGGGTGTGTTATTAAAGTGACGGCCAAATCCATTATTCGATTAGAGTAACCGAAGAGATGGCGGTGGGTGGTGTTGACTAATAACTGTCTTTCCTCTAGTCTATTACTTCAATAGTAAGGACGGGTAGCGAAGATAGCCTTCTAGTAGCTTTGCGCTAAATTCCACAAACAAAAGCATTTTACTATTGTGACATCTTTCATAGTTAATAACGAACAAATAAAGAAACGTTCATCTCTGTGATCACGCTAACAATGTTATATAGAAATGCGACAAAAAAACCCACATTTCCTTCAAGTCTGCCAGCCGCGAAATGGTAAATAAAAAAAGCGCTTCTCATATGTGATATCCCTCAAAGTTTAGCGCCCTAGGACATATGGCCTAGTTAGCATAATATATAAAGTAGCTCTGTGAAGCACATTATCTCATAAATTAGTATTGTTGTTTGCAACGCTTTCGTGTGTTACAAAAAAAAAGTATTGTTCTTGGATTTGCAATACCTTTAGGTCAGTAAGAGAAGTCCCCCGGTGGGACAACGATGAGTCTATGGATTTACAACGCTATAATAATTGGTTCCATTCCCCTCGATGGACACCACAGCAGATAGCCCGATGTGGCTTTGATATAAAAAGACACACAGTAAAACAAAACAAAAAAAAACATTATTCTATGAGCAGAGAAAAACATGTTATTGTATTTAAATAAAAATGTTTTGAATTTTAAATATAATCTGGTCAAAATACATAAATTACTTGTAGGAGAGAAATAAAAATATGTGTTATGTATTTGAATTTCAAATGGTCTGAAAACGAGCTAAATGGTATTTTGGATTTAGTAGTTACATTAAAGCCGATATATTTAGTAGTTGAGTAAAATCCGATATCTAGTCAGTTTATGATATTTGCCAACAAGATTGATACACACACTTTTCTTTTTTAACACA
>NW_013668481.1:45200-85574 GCF_000517525.1 Limulus polyphemus | reverse complement strand
AAGCTACGCATGTTTTAAAATATAAACTTAATCTAGACAAACGTTAATATTAAAATAAATATATAATAACAAATTCGTTACATATGTATCTTACATTTTTTGGGTGAAGCAGTTATGGTTTGTTTGGTATTAATAACGGAGCTTCACAATGATTTGTCTTTATTATGCCCACCGCGGAAATCGAACCCCAATGTTTAGAATTATAAACTCCAAAGCATACCGATGAGCCACTTGAGGCTTAATGCTAGCTTATTTAAGTTTACATGAACCTATCCCTTAGTGCATCAGCGATAGATTTACAACACTAAACTCAGATGTTCGATTTGCCGTGATAGACAAACCACAGATAGTCTATGTATATTTGTATTAAGCAAACAGATACATGAACCAGATTTAGTTGTCACAAGAGTCAGACATAATAAAGTGGTTAGCGTGCTGGGCTGCGTATTGAAGGGTTCAAGGTTCGAGACAATGATGCCGCTGAAAACGCTTCACTCTTTTAGCTGTAGGCGAGTTATAAAAATGACATTTAACTCCGTTATTTTGCTCAAGGAGCCAACAAAAAGTACTTTTGGAACAGATGCCGCTGGTCAATAGTTCGAAATTAGGGACGGCTATACCTGAGCTTTACAAATGTCTGATCAGGCCCTTTAGCATAAGGTTCTGTTAAGGTTAAAAATTTCACTTCCAACTGTCACAACGTTTATCCGGTGTATTTGTTCTGCAATATGTTTGAAACATAACTATAGACGTGTATTTCGAGAAGCTTTGCAGAGAAAGTACAATTTAACTGTTGAATCTATGGGACATTACAAACCCTCATTCTACCATCACCATCAGCGGAATGGACCCTAAAATCCATTTCTTAAAACAAGGAAAAACTGTTTTAATGATAATTTAGATTGAAATTAGCCTGGTTTCAGCCAGTAGTATCGCTGTAATATCGTTATCTCTAATAGCAAGTATCAATGAATTGAAGAATGACAAAAGATTTCTCGTATTAACTTTTTTATAAATATACAATTTCAATATAAAAATGGCATAATAACCGATGAAAATCTAGAATTTATTTCTAGTCCGACAGCCATCATCGAAACGTTAGCATTGTTTCCAGAGGTATTATAAAGACGTTTTTCTATACTGAAGTGCTTATTTGATAAAGTAAGAACTTCAGCGTTTAAAAATGCACAATAATTTATTGTATAAAGTTAAAAGTAAAATATATAATTAAAAACTTCAAAGAATTAAAACTCTACAGGTTTCGGTGGTGAAATTCCACAATCTTCAAAGTATATTTTTAATTATATAGAGTTTTTAATGGTATATTTTACTTTTAACTGTATACAGTAAATTATTGTGCATTTTGAAACGTTGAAGTTCTTACTTATTTTATAAAATGTATCCACAAGAATGTTCGTGTAATATACTGAAATGCTTGCTTGTTTGTAGTTAAACACAAAGCTACACAAAGGGCCATCAGTGCTCTGCCCACCACGAGTATCGAAACCCGGTTTCTAGGCTTGTAAATCCGTAGACGTACCGCTGTGCCACTGGGAGGCTGAAATGCTTATTTATCGCCTTTTGACAATCTTAGTGTGATACGCATAAATACCAATAAAATTTTTAGAACTTTACCTAAAAATGAAAATAGAACTAAAATCGCTTATTATTAGAACTAGTTTAATAAAATTTAGCATAATAAATTATATCTTCTTATCTGTAAGGGTCTAACCGGAGTAAATCGGCGAGAAATCTGCGTATCAAAGTTTTAGAAAAAAAAATCGCATATTATATATGTGATTCTATTATTGTTTTCGTAGATTTAGCTCATAATGAGATGTACATGGTGTGGCCCAGTTAGTAGAATGCTAGGCTGTAAATCCGAATGTCCATGGTTCGTGTACAATTCTATACTTTGGGGTAGTGGACCGCAATAAATCTGAATCAAATCCTACTGTTCGGTCAGATAAGAGTAGCCCAAGAGTTGATGCTTGGTGCTGTTGACTAGCTGCCCTTCTCTCTAGTCTATCAATTCCAGATTAGGGGCAACTACTGCAGATAGCCCTTGTGTAGCTTTGCGCGAAAATCGAAAACAAACAGATCACAAAGGGACATCCACCACATTTCTTTATTATTGTTAATAACACAAATTCGTGCATAATGGTGGCTTTCCAGTAGAGTTGACATCTCCCCTCAACGTAAAAACAGACATTGTGCAACACTATTATTATTATAATGTCTCTTTCGTCTCATTAATTTGTTACTTTTTAAGCTTTGATGAATATGTATTGCCTATGATATATTCAACATGCACTCAACTTCATTCAATAATATTAGAATATGAAGGTTAATTTCTAAGTGAAGTTTTAAATAAGATGTGTTCTAGTATATATTGTTGTAGTTGTTAAAAAGATCGTAATATATAACCACTAAAAAAGGACAGTCGATATTCAAGTGTAATGAAGTAAGGCTATCAGCATGAATAATAGAATATTAGTTTGTGTCTATTGTGTTTAGAAAACAGTGTGTATCAGTTTTTCATGAAGGCAGAAGACGAACGGTCATCTTCCCAAGAAGTTCCGATAAGTATTCAGATAAGTGGACCGCAAGCAGTAATACCTTATTTTCAAAATCATCATTATCGATATTTTGTGTCAGAGTCAGCCAAAATAGGCACTATTATTTCTGTACTCAACGCTAACGCCACCTGGCCAGTTGTATATTCATTGTCTCCAGTAAAAGCAGAATCTACAGCTCAACTATATCAGTCCAAATTTGCTGTTGACAGGCAAGGCCAGATCTTACTGATATCTAAACTTGACCGGGAAAAAGTAACTACTTATTATTTAACAGTCAAAGCCCACGTGCAGGGCAATCGCCAATTGGCATCGTACGTTAACATTGAAATAGTGGTCATGGACGAGAATGATAATACTCCAGAGTTTGAATCCCACTCATATATAAACAAAGTTGCGGAAAATGTAGACATAGGCTGTTTGGTACTCAGGCTAGTAGCTCATGATAATGATGCAGGTCAAAATGCTGACATCACGTATTCATTTGGCTTAGTTGATGACGATATCACAGGCATTTTTAGCTTAGACGAGAACACTGGATGGCTGACAACAATGGTTCCTTTAGATTACGAAACTCGTTCGACGTATAACTTTACTGTAATAGCAAGTGACAACGGTTCTCCTCCTTTGTCCTCTGTTGCCTTGGTAACTATAGAGGTACAAGATTACAATGATAACCCACCAACTTTCAAGAGGTCCTTTTACGAGGCTGCTATCTATGAAGACGCTCTTGCCGGAAATGACATAATTGTGTTGGAGGTTAACGACCGAGACAGTGAGGAAATGAATAACAGTTTGGAATTTTATATCACTAAAGGAAATCTCCGAGACTCTTTCCGAGTTCAGAAAACTGGAGAGTTATACGTCAACACTGCTCTTGATCGAGAACAGATTCCACACTACGATCTGGAGATTACTGTAACGGATGGGAAGTTTATCTCCTCAACTCTTGTCTCTCTTGACGTGCTCGATGCCAACGACAATCCAACCGTGTTTCTTAAAGTAAGTTCTGTACATCTGTGTCAAGTTAGACAAAGATTAAGGTTTTATCACAAACATATATCACGCGTTTATGTAAAAGTAATATACAGATATGTTACAAATTTTGAAAATACTGTATTTAAATAAATATATATATATATATATAGTTCATATATTTGCTACTTCTACGCTGTGTACTTTTGATAACTACAAAGTTAATTAAGTTGCAGATTCAGCCATATAATAATTAAAACGAGAGTAAAAATAGCATCCAAAAACGTAAGTCAAAGATTAAGATTTTGAAACTTAATAAGTGAATGATACTTTAAGTAAAATTTCCTTCAGATATTGTATTTTTTTTGCATAATACATTGGAGAAAGATTTAAATTACGCTGATACGATATAATTTAACTTTGTCTTGAAATTACACACTTAGTAGCAGAGCATACTTATCAGCCAGATCAAAGTTTATAACTCAATGTGTAACGAAAACAGAACATGTTAATTTATCAACAAAATTGTTTTTGACCCTGTGGTTTCTCACACCTGGAATTAGTATGTACAGAATTGCCATAATTTATGGTTAAAAACTCCCCGTTTTTAGATATAACCCACTAACTTTTCAAAGAGCGTTAAAAAGGATATATTAACTAAAATTAGTTGTTTTTAAATGGAACGTAAAACTCACGAAATGAAGTTGTCTGAAATTAAGTTTTCACTACCGTACCATCTGATAGCTATACTTTATTGGACTATTCTTCATTAAAAAGACAAGAAGAGTCGTTTTTTAGGTCTTTGTTATCTTGTTTCATCGAACTGGAGAGGTTAAGAGAAAAAAGTTAAGGTAGAAAGTGATGCTAGAGATCTTATGCTTTTACTTTCACATTCTTTACGAAAAAAACAAACAAAAGATTGGAAGAACTTCTGACAAATTCTGTGAAACACCAAAATTATTACTCAATGCTAACTTCTGATTCTGTAGTCAAAGTACACGGTAATGTTGACCGAGGAGATGCCAGTCCAAAGTATTGTGTTACAACTAGAGACAAGAGACGTTGATACCAAAAGGAACGCCCATGCGCTCTATTTCTTGACTGGGAATGGGGCTGAAAATTTTGTAATCGATCCGTCGACAGGTTGGTATTATTAACGTTTATCAATTATTAACATTCAGTTTGTGAATATCGTGTTAAATTATGTTTAGTTTGATTTTAGATCATTACTGTATCTTTAAAATTAACCCGTCTGTACTTACTTATAAACCAAATTAATCGAAATATTTCAAACTTATACGAATTTCTATGCATTTCAGGAGGAAGTTACATCTAAAAAATCTAGAAACATTATGCACTTGTATATTATATCTATCTTGGACATTTAGAGTTTGTGTATTAAGTTTCTACAAATACACTGTCATGAAGATAAATCTTTGTTCTCAACAATTTGCAATACCCCTTTGATATTTTTTAAGCATTATTCTGGTGTTTTGCTTTTTAATGTTTAGATGATTCATTTACGAAAAGAATTATTTATTCAACATTTAAATTCCATATCGTAAAATATAACAAGTATCATAATTACTACATCACGATTAATTTAAATCATATATTTTTAAACTTTTTTACCTTTAACTTTACAAATATTTGGGTTCAGTTTATTAAGTATCACGAAGGACCTTTTTTTTTTTAACTTTCACGTCCTTGTTTCAAACCTTTCTTTAGTGATCATATATTCCTACAAATTTAAATAATTTATTCAACTATGAACTCTTTTATATCAAGAGCTGGCGTTCAGGTTAACTGGACATCACAAATCTATCTGGCTTGTACAAGTTCGCACCTAGAGTAAAAACTATTTTTATAATATGTATACGCAATAGTAGCGTATATATATTAAATATTAATAACAAGGTAATATAAACAAACATCTTTAATACGGACGTTTCGGAATTTCCTTAAATTCCATCATCAGCGTTAATACCTCAAAAAAATTAGTTCATAATATTTGAACTACAAAAAAAAAACAGCAATGAGCGGGTTTTCGTATTTAATCGGAAGTTTAGAAAGAACAGATTTAAACATTAACAATATAATGTTTTATCCTACATTCCATTATATTGTTACCGTTTAAATCTGTTCTTTCTGAACTTCCGATTGAATACGAAAACTCGCGTGCCCCCCCCCCCAATGGTACAGCAGTATGTCTGCGGACTTACAACGCTAGAAACCGGGTTTCGATACCCGTGGTGGGCAGAGCACAGATAGCCCATTGTGTAGCTTTGTGCTTAATTCCAAACAAACAAACGAAAATTCGCTCAATGCTAATGTTATTTTTTATAGTTCGAATATTATGAATTAGATTTTTATTTAGATATTAACGCTGATGATGGAATTTAAGGAAATTCCGAAACGTCCGCGTTAAAGATGTTTTTTGGTATTCCCGTGTTTTTAATATTCATTATAAAAACTTCGTTTTCTACCTGATGAATCAGTGAATATATTGATGTGATTCTTAAAAGAAACATCTTACCATTTCGTTTTAATTGCAGTTGCTCTGAAACTGGTCCTACCGCTGGACAGAGAGAAGACGCCCCACTATAATCTGATTGCCCACATCCATGATAATGGACATTCGCACTTGGAGAGTACGTGTAATATTGATATTATACTGACTGACATCAACGATAATGCCCCCAGTTTCACAATGCAAGTTTATTCTGCCAGTGTTTCAGAAGATGCTAAGGTTGGAACACTTCTAATGAAGGTTCATGCTGTTGACAAGGATAAAGGTAGGGACACTTTTAATGTAGTTCGTTGTGTTGGCAGAAATAAAAGTAGGAAGAGCTGTTATGAAAATTCCTGCTGTAAACAGGGATACAAGTAGGATTACTTTTCATAAAAGTTCATGGTGTGAACAGGATAAAGGCAGGAACACACCTAGCGAAATTTCATGCTGTTATCAAGATTAAAATCAGATAACAACACACTTAATGATGGTTCATGCTGTGGACTGAGATAAAGGTAGAAACACTTCTAATGAAAGCTCATTCTATTGATAATAATAAAAGTAAAATCTATTCTAACCAACGTTCATGCTGTTGATATGAATAAAGGTAGGAACATGTATAATGAAACTTCATGCTTTTGAAATGGGTAAAGGTAATAGCAGTTCTAATAAATGTTCATGGTGTAAATAGACACAAAGGTAACAACACTTCTAATGAACGTTCCATGTTGTTGATAAGAAAGTGTGGAAACCTTTTAATGAAAATTAATGTTGTTTACAAGTATAAAAGTAGGAAAACTTTAATAAAGGATCGAGCTGTTGACAAGAGTAAAGGCAGGAATATCTAAGTCAAATATCTTATTAGGACGCAGTAATCTTTTGAAGATATGTTTGTTGAAAGCTTATTGCTTTTATTATGGTGGTCTAAATGTAAGCACTTTAAATTAATATAAATCAAGAAGCGAAATGTTTATTGAATACTTACCTCCGCCGCTGAAAGTGACAGAGAATGTTTATTGGATACTTACCTCCACCACCGAAGGTGACAGAGAATGTTTATTGAATACTTACCTCCGCCGCTGAAGGTGACAGAGAATGTTTATTGGATACTTACCTCCACCACCGAAGGTGACAGAGAATGTTTATTGAATACTTACCTCCGCCACTGAAGGTGACAGAGAATGTTTATTGAATACTTACCTCCGCCACTGAAGGTGACAGAGAATGTTTATTGAATACTTACCTCCACCACCGAAGGTGACAGAGAATGTTTATTGGATACTTAACTCCACGTGTTTGTCAGCAAAATTTCTAGAAAACGACTAAATAGATTTGGACGAAAGTTGTTATACATTTTGACTAGGGGTCAACTTAGAAGTGGTTAGTGTTTGGAAGGTCAAGGTCACATCTGGGTCACTAAAATCCAAAAAATCCCTATCTGTTAACATGGGGACCGATTTTTCATACTATTTTTGTTCTATAACTCAGTCGAAAATGACTGGATTTTTGATCAAACTTGATAGGCATATGTAAAATATCATTCATCATTGCCCTGCCAAAAATGGTCCGTTTCCGTTGATGACAACGACCACACGGACACATTTTCGTTTTTTGGTTTATTTTGAGGGCCGAATCTGATCAACGCTGTGTGGCGGAGGTATGCGCTCTACTGAGTGTCCCTCTAGTTTTATCTCTTTTATATCACAAACCCTTTGGGTATGTATTTGTATTTTGTTCATCGTTGTGTTTTTCATTTTTATGAGTCTATTTATATTTTGGCCCCTAAGTGGCACAGCGGCATGTCTGTGGACTTACAACGCTAGAATCCGGGTTTCGATATCCGTGGTGGGCAGAGCACAGATAGCCCATTGTGTAGCTTTGTGCTTAATTACAAACAAAACAAAATTTATATTTTGTTGCTATTTAAACCTGCATATGCTTTTGGATAAAAACCTACTAGTTTAAATAAAATAAGTTTTTTGCATATGCTTTTGGATTGAAAATTTTATAGAACTATATTTTTTCTATGTTGTCATTTAAATATTCTTTACCTAAAGACTGTCATAAAGGAGAGAGAGAAAAAAGCGAAGTCTTTAGCTTCCATCTTGTGGTAACCATAGTAACGAGCATGCTGCTTAATCCTCCGGCTATAAAATGTCGGTAACTTCCGGCTTAATGCATAAGTTACCGCGCCCCTAACGACTCTGTGATGGCTCCAGAGGTATGATTCATGACCGGGTAGGATTATCAAAGTTATGATGTTCTGAAATTAGCTTAAAGTAATGAATCACTTGTATTTTGACAGATCTAATTGAACACGCACACTTGTTGAGAAGAGCTATGAACTGTGGTTTCTCTTAGCATACTGAACTGCCATAAATTAACATATAATTTAAGTGAGTTAAAAAAAATCTATTGTGATTAAAATAATTGCACACATATTGCAAATTATAGAAATATGTATATTTATAAATAGCAAACCTGTTGCTCTTAATCCCACGATATTAAATTAAAATGTCATTTACTTAAGACACAACATGAGTAGGGTCATAAACTTATATAGCCAATTCTCTCTGTCACAATTGACTTGTCTAAATGTAAGGTTTAAGTAAGACAACTAGCCGAGAACGAATACTTTTATTGAAAATTTAAAAATATTACACGATTACATGTGATAAAAGGTTTAGGCATGTTACATATATTCAGCTGTAAACTTCGGTATTTACCACGCATTTTGTTAACTTATAATGTTGGAATATTTTGGAATGAGTTCGTGAAACAAATGCGTTTTAAAGTGAATCTAACTGAGTTAAAATATTGCTTTAAAGTTTCTGAAATAAAACCATTACAAAATTCTAAGTAGCGAAGCGAGTTTTTTTTATCTTCTTTATTTTTATTGTATTTGTTTGTCTAAATTTGTCTAGTACAAAAATGTTTTTTCTTCAAATTCATTATTCAGCTCCATGGAAGGTGAATAAGATATTTTATCTGTTTTTTTGTTGTTGTTGTCTTAAGAGTTGATTAACAGTTCCCTTATATTTTATTTCACCTTTTTTATGATTCCCAGGACCAAACAGGAAGGTCAGCTACAATTTTGTTTACTCAGCTGAGGAAACGTTCTCAATCGACAAGAAAACCGGAATTATCCGCCTAAATAAAAAGCTGGACCGAGAAAGAGTAGGATTTTACAACTTAACCGTTAAAGCTACCGATCATGGCTTCCCCCAGCTGTCATCGGTCTCTGCCGTCCATGTGCAAGTACAGGACATAAATGACAATCCCCCGGTGTTTAGCCAAAAGCATTACCAAGCTTTGGTGTCAGAAAAAGGAGAGATTGGCGCCGAGGTGATCCAGGTCTTTGCAGTTAGCATCGACGTTGGTAGCAATGCGGAGATAACTTATTCACTACTTGCTGGAAATGACCTTGGATATTTTAAAATCAATGATAAAATCGGTAAGGAATATTTTAAATTCTTCAGAAAATAGCAAAGTAATCCTCATGTCTACAGTTTCACCATCATCTCAATTAATTTAAAATCATTCGTCCTTTTAAAGTACAAGCACGTTTTTCTGACACCACCGGTGAAGGATTACACATTTCGATCCTTCCAGGAATAATGTAGCAAAGACAAATCACCACTCTAGTCTCAACACGTATGTTTGCCAGGAGTCATTTTCCTAATTCGCTCCTAATCGTACAGGGTGATTGTAAAGGAGATTATACTATAAAAAATTACTTGTCCTAAGAGAACTAAATTCCCCATAGGTACATTAGAAATAGTAATTTTTGTTCAGGAAAAATTAGTTATGGGACAAACATCATCTGTTCTGGACAGTATTCGCTGTTTCTCGTAGTTTCCTCCACACTGACACACACATTTTATTCGAGTCATCAATCTTGTATTATTGAAAGATAGAGAGAAAAATAGAGCAATAAAAGCAATGATGATTTGCAAGAAAAGTGATTTACTTATGCTGTATGATATGGTTTTAGAATGTTCAGGCTTTCCTGATTACAACATCCGAATCTCAATGTATCACTAGTGAAACTGAACCTCACTAGTACAAGTACTTTAAAAATTAAGATATTAAGATTAAGTTGTTGCTTTTTTATAATCACCATGTTCTTGTAATGATGTAGATATTTTGTGTTTGTATATGTTTGCTAATGCTAATCTTTAAACTCCTATGTTTTATCATTGAGTGCTACTTTTAATGTAAACTAGACCACCGTGACCCGTTGGGTCAACCACTATTCAGAGGTTATGAATAATTCAAGCTAATTTCAATATTGCACTGAAACGAAGGTTTATTTTGAGAAAATTTGATTAAATATTTCAATCCATTCGTGTTATTCATAATTCAAGAAAAGATATTTGAGTGTTGATCGGGAGTAAAAGGAAAGACCATTTCATTTTTCACAAAAGTGAAGTAAGAAGTTTCGTAAAGAGCGCGAACGGTAGTGTGAATGATTTTTTGACTGATGAAATAAGCAAACAAACAAACAATCTCAGAGTTTTAGTAGTATATAGATAGATTTTTCAATATCTTGTTTTTGTCATCTTATGCCTTTTAATGAAGATGGGAACATTGACAGGGAAATAATATAATAGCCAATGCTCGGTGAGAGGTTTTGGTTTATAAAATTTTGTTTTTGTTCTCGACTTGATTTTTATTTTATTACCTCGTCTCCATAGATACTATTTTCAAATAGTCAATAATATTGTAGGTCCATTTTATTGTTGTTTTTTCTACACGCCTTTGTAACATTTTCATCTCATCATTGTGCATATATTGTTGTATAGAAGATATTTTAAAGTGATTCTTCATGTGGAAAACGAATAGATAGATACATAAACCGATATGTGACGCCATTTAGTGTATCTAAATTCATCTAGAAATTTTCATAAAAGTAACTCGAAAAACGGAGCTAATTCGGTAACCCGTGGCCCGATTTTAACGAAACCTGTTTTATTCTGTTTCTATTCTCATTTTTATTCTCATTTCATTACAAATATGGCAGTATTTTGCGCCGTTTTTGCTGTATTTAATTACAGACAAGCAAACAATCAAACAATCTCATAGTTTTAGCATCGATAAGCACTGCGACTGTACTGTCATACAGATTTGCCAACGTTTTATCATTCATTGCCCGAAGGAAGCATTTTTGGAGTGATCAAGTCATTGCCACAGCTAAATAATGGGACACATGATGTGTGCAAATCTCACCACAGACATTGAAAATTTAGTACTATGAGATTGAATCTTGAGCCATTTTAACTGCAAAGTACTGCTTACATACAACGTGACGTATTGAATTAAAAGAAGCAAGTTTCAATACATAAGTTGTAACTAGACATGCCATGAAAAATTGGTCAGGCCATGGCATGACTGGCCATACCGCTTCCTATGACCCTGTATTGAACATGTACTAGTATTGTTGTCAATATATCGATAGAGACCTACTGGTTTAAATAAAAAGTTTTTACATGTTTTAATATTAAGTGAGAGGCGTTGTTGTTATTAAGAAACTTGGACATGTCCAAGCAATTTACCTGTCGAGTTGGATTACAGTCAAAGAGTCCGAGATTTGAGACGTGATTCCTCTGAACACTCTCTGCACTTTCTGCTGTGGTGAATTTAAAAAGTGGTAGCCTATCGTTATTCAGTTGAAAGAACCGAAAAAATACCTTGCAGCTGCGAATGCTGTTGGCCAGCTATTATTATTATTATTATTATTCATCGGGATTCGATCCATGTTTTGGACCAATGAGGGTCAAGTTCAGCGTAGAACTCTTCCTCCCACTCTGTAATTGTTATTTTGTTTGGACTCTTACTGAATTCTAGGTAATAACCCCTGTTACATTGTTGCACTACTCACAGTATGTTGATTTGTTTCTATTGTTCTCAGTTTTAATTAACGTACCATTTTCGTGCCATGTCCAATTCATGGGGTAATATTAACTCGTATATTTTCACTAGCTTCACGTATGTATGATCACACTATTAGCCCGTGTTCACAATACAGTTCCACTTAGCAGTCATACACACACATACACACACACACACGTAATATAATTTTTACATAAAATAGATTACCTTTTAAAATAGACCTACGTTTGTGTTTAGGATTCAGTTAGCTTAGCACTGTTAGGCCTATAAGTTTCCTATTTATGATGTTTAGAGGGGAGAGGTAGTTAGGGCTTGGTTCATCATATACTATGCAACTCTCTAATTTGCTCTTTTTATATTTATATTTTTTATTATGTTGAAGCGAGTTATTCAGGAGTCTGTCTGATAGTGTTGGCATGTTTGAACAGTTGTGTAGAAATACTGAGTTTGTTGATCGTGGGACTGTATATGCTTTCGTTAAAATATAGTTTTTTATTTGCTGTAGTTTGTTGATGTATGTTTTTGATACATTTATCCATGTGATACAGGCATATTCTACGACTGGTCTTATGTATGTTCTGTAAATTTTTAATATGTTTTCTATTAAATCTCCTTGTTTGTTGCCAGACAGGCTCCTAAAGTAACTCGCTCTTTTTTATGCTATTAATGTGTGGTATCCAGTTTAATTTTGAGTCAAATGTAATCCCTAAGAATTTTGCTGATGTTGTTACCTGTAAGAGAGTTCCGTCTGGATATAACTGTGGTATTAATTTGCTTGTTTTGTACGATTTTGTAAATAATATGACTTGTGTTTTGTGCGTATTTATTTTAATTCTCCACTTATTGCAGTACAATTCTATTTCGTTTTGTAGTGGCTGTATATTGTATCTTGCTCTTGTTGGGTTTGGGGCACTCTTCCAGATTGCAGCATCATCTACGAACTGTGAGCAAAAAGTATGGTTTGGGTCTTTGACATACAGGATAAACACTGTAGGGCTAAGTACTCCTCCTTGAGGGACACCCGCCTCCGGAGTGCAGAACTCGGAGTAGGTGCCCTTAACATTCACTCTGATGCTCCTATCGTCCAGGAAGTTAGAGACCCAGCGAATAATTTCTATCGGGAGTCCCAATTTGGACAGTTTGTATCTGAATCTATTGTGTCATACTTTGTCGAATGTTTTTTCAACATTTAGGAATCATGCGACTGTGCATTGTTTCTTATTAAAGCCGTGTATTATTTCTTCCGTAAATCTTATGAGATGATCTGTTCTTTATCTTGCTTTTCGGAACCCATTTGTATTTCCGGGAATATTGATTTAGTTACAAAGTAATTTATGAATCTACTATTTATGAATTTTTCAAGTAATTTCCTAGTTTGCTTCTTAGACTTATGGGCCTGTAATTTTCAGGGTTATCCGCTGATGTTCCTTCCTTCTGGAACATAAGAACATTGGCCTGTTTCCAAGCGGTTAGTATGTATCTTGTGATAAGTTGTATAAAGATGTGAGATGTTCTAATAATCTCAGAGGGCCTTTCTTGAGTAATATGTTTTGAATTCTGTTTTGTCCTGGTGCTTTATTTTTCAAAACTTTTATGTTTTCTTGTACCTCTGCTACTGTGATGGGTTTGATAAGTTGTTTTATTGTGTAGTCGTGTTCAGCTTCTGATATGGTGTTATTGTGTTGAGTGTCCTTAGTGAAGTGTGGTGTATATAGTATGATTGGTTGTGATATAAATTTTTATTATATTTATTAAATGGTTGTTTATGTTTGCTTCGTCTGATGTTTTGAAAGTTTTTGGAGTTGTTCTTTAAAGGTGTGTGCTTTCTGTTTATTCGTGTATATTAGTTTATTATTATGTTTAAGTGTAGAGTAGGTGGTGATAGATGTTTATCCTTGACTTTGTAGTTTTTTTTGTATATGGGACCAAAAGTCTTTGGGATCTGTTTTAAGTTTATTTGTGTACAGAAGGTGTCCCAGTTTTGTAATGTTAGTAGCTTAATGTCGTTTCTAATTTTGTTTCTGAGTGTATATATTTGCGTTTTTGTTTGTGGGTCACCGGTTGTCATATATTCTCTTCTTAGTCTTCTTAGTTCCTTTATTTTGTTCATTATGTCAGTGTTCAGTTGTCATTTGGTTTGGGTATTGTTTATTGATATTTTTGGTATACATGTGTTTGTTGTTTTTATGAGGCTCTCCGAGATTACTGACCAGTACCTGTATATATCTAGGCTGCTAGTGGCTGTTGTGATGAGTTCATGTTGTAAAAGTTCTGTTAATATCTCTTCATATTTCTTCCAATTTGCTTATTTGTAGTTTAATTTTTGTGTGTTTTGTTTGTTTTGGTGTGGTGAGAGATCGAATACACTCCATATCGGTAAATGTTCGCTGTCTGAATCTTCTCCTACGTTGAATGTTAAAAAGCTGTTTATTAATATTGGTGAACACATACACTGCAGTGATATGTGTAACTGGTATGTGTTGTTGTTGTATCGTTTAGTAGGTAGGTATCTGAATCTTATTAATGTTGGTGAACACATACACAGGTCTAGTATATCACTGGAGTGATATGTGTCACTGGTATGTGTTGATGTTGTATCGTTTAGTAGGTAGGTATCTGAATCTTCCAGAAATGATAGTATATGTATTCCATTAGCATTTGTGGTCATGAAACCGAAAATTGTGTTTTTGCTATTGAACTCGCCTATAATAATATATTTGTTGTTGTGGAAGATGATTTTGTTTAGTAGTGTAGAGTCTGTTTTGTTTCGTGGTGAGCAGTGTATACCTGCTACTGTGACTGTTTGGTTATTGCGTAGCAGTACATCTATTATAATATAATCTTTGTTTTTTGACGGTTAATGTATTGTGTTTATAGATAATTGTTTTTGTATACGTATGCCCCGTTCTGAGGATTCCTTGTTTGGCCTGTCTATTCCTTCTACTTGGTATTCTGCCATTTTGAAGAAAAGTAATTGAGGAGCATTATTTCGGTAATAAATATGATATCTGGCGATGTTTTTGTGGCAGCGTGTTCGATCTCATGCACTCTTGAAAACAAGGCCGCCTTGGATATTTATATGTAATACAGTGAGAGAATTCATTGTGGTATGATGCTCGTTAGAATTCTGTGTATTACATGTGGTATTAGATGTTGTAGGTGTTTCGTGATGAGACTGATAACCAGTGTTATAATGTCCGTATTGTTACTTGGTTTACTGTATTCTTGAAGGGAATCGGTGAATATGTTTGTAATTGCTGTTGCTAATTCTCTGTTACCTTCATTGTCAGTGTTTGTACCAGCTCTCTGGTCAACAGTTCAAAATTTACGATAACTCTTATTCGATGACGAGGAACCCACTTTGAGACTAATAATGGTTGGAGACGGCTTGAATGGGTAATTAAGAAAAAAATGTAATATAAGTTTAACATAACAGCAAATGTACAACGTTTCGACTTGATAATAACAAAACCTTAGTCGAAACGTTAGGTACATTTGCTGTTATGTTGAACTTATATTAAAATTTTTCTTCATTACCCATTCAAGCCGTCTACAACCATTATTAGGACAACTCTACTCTTGCATTCAAGAGGCCTCCGAGTCGGCCGTTTAGTACGCATGCGCAGTAGAACGCATACCTCCGCCACGCAGCGTTGATCATGTTCGACTCTCAAAATAATACGGAAATGTGTCCGTATAGCAGTCATTATCAACGCACACGGACCATTTTTGGCAGAACAATGAGGAATAATGTTCTACATATGTCCACCAAGTTTCATCAAAATCAGATAATTTTTGACGGAGTTATAGGGCAAAAATAATGTGAAATTTTGTCTCCACGTTAACAGAGAGATATTTTTGTGACCTTGAACTTTGACCTTGATCCTCCAAAAACTAATCACCTCTAAGTTGGGTTATAGTCCAAAAGTATGCCAACTTTCGTCCAAATTCATTCAGCCGTTTTTGAGAAATCTTGCTGAAAACACACACACACACAAAAACAAACACATACACCACAGGGATGAAAACATAACCTTTAGCGGTTTAGTGGCGGAGGTAATAAAATGAAGAAAACAATGGGCATATATTTTCTTATCAAGGAAAGATCAACATTATTATTTTGATAGTAGTGCTTCTTTGTTCAGTTCTTTTTTTTTAACATCTCTTTCAGGTTCTATCTATGTGATTAAACATCTAGACTATGAAGACATCCGAAACTTCGTCTTAATTGTAGAAGCCAAAGATGGAGGAACACCACCTCTCACAGCTCAAGCTACTGTTAACGTTTCAGTCGTGGATGCAAATGATAATACTCCTATCTTTAATCAGGCTTCTTATCAAGCCATCGTTCGCGAAGACGCTTTAGTGGGACACACCATAATTCAGGTAAATTTACCTCAGGTAAGCCCACCCCTCCAACCTGCGAGAAACATATCAATAAGATATTATTCTGGTAGGGTTGTCGCCCTCTTTTCGAAGACCTCGTCAATCAGATATTATTCTAGTAAGGTTGTCATCCTCTGCGAAGAGCTTGTCAATGGGATGTTCTTTTGGTAAGGCTATCCTTCTCTGCGAAGAACTATTCTTCTGGTAAAGTTACCCACTGTAAGGAGCACATCAGTGAGATATTATTCTGGTAAAATTATCTCCAACTAGGAACACGTGAATGAAATATTATTCCAGCAAGGTTATCGCTCTCTGCAAAGAACACGTCAATGGAATATTATGCTGGTACGATTATCACTTACAGAAAAATAAAACGTCAATGGAATATTATTTTGTTAAGGTAAAATACACCAAGTAATGTATTAATGCCACTTAGGCAAATTAATATTTTGTAAGAAATATCCCACTATGACGACTGCTGTAGTCGAACTAGAACAATAGAGTTCTTTGGTCTAACAATACAAGTAGGTATATGACACTTATAATTTTGATTTTTGATTTTTATATAGTAGTTTCATTAAATATGTTTCAGTTTCAATATTAATATGTTCATAATTTTTAACATTGAAACCAGCTGTTTTAGTGTGATATTTAAAACTTTTTAAATATTGTAAACTATAATGTTTCAGTCTGTCAGTATTAAACGTATATTTTGTATAACGTTGCGCTTTATAAGAGTTTGCCTAAGGATGTAACCTTTATTTAAATTCCAAATCATTTGGGCTCATATTTTTTCAGGCTTAAATATCTACGTTTTGTATCAACTGTGGAGTAGATAGGTTGAGCAATCACGTTTGTCTTTCTGTGTCTAACGCTAAGAATGTATTTGCATAGTTTTATTTCATGCACATGTAATTGGTTTTTCAGTAGAGTGAACGTAGTTTCTATTTCACAGTGTGATAGAAATAATGAATATTTCAATAGCGCTGAGTCAGTCGAAATGTGATTTATTTATTCGAAGTAATGTAGTCGTTTTATGTTGCTATAGGTGAAAGCAAGTGATGTGGACAGCACTCCGAACGCAGTTCTGTCTTATTTTATTACAAAAGGAGATCGATTTGGACACTTCTTCATTGACAAGAAAAGGGGTTACATTAAGCTAGCTTCTTCACTCGATCGAGAAAAGGTAAACCCTAATGCTACATTTATTAATCTATATAAATTAGTTACACCTTTTCAAAAGGGTAAGTTCTATTCTACAGCTCCAATAAGAAACAAAGACGAAACTTCTAAGATGTTTTATAGCATTCAGTTTGGATTTTTCTTGGATTTTCATTTTTTTTTCGAGTTATAATGGAAGCCTTATCATCAGTATGGATATATTGTTTATATATTTATGGCGAAACCTTGGGCCTATAATAAAACAAGATTTTATCTACAAAAACATTCACGTTATCGTATTATTGTGCAAGAAGGAAAACTATGACAAGATAATTAAAAATTGTTAATTTAAAAAGAGGAATGGTCAAAAAGTACAGAAACAAGTTCAATCAAAATGCAAAGATATTTTTTAAGCCTACAACTAGGGACTCTAAAAACGTAACCAAACTGGGCTGGAAATAGTGTCTACATTATGTTTTCAAGCTACAAATTTTGACTCCATGTCTACAGTACTTATCAATTTTAGTGGATAATAAATTTTAAACTAGTGCATATACATTCAGGTGAGTGTTACATATTTTTCAACATTTTACTGCTGCATTGGCTTTTTTTTCACCCAACCATTATTTACTGAGCTAGGTGGTTTTGTGCCTGAGGTTTCGAATAAACATGCGTTTAACAAGCGAAGTACGAAAATCAGTAAAATAAATCACCACTCAGAAGAGTAGAGAAATCTACTATGGTAATCGTCTACTGTTAGAAAACTCACTGAAATAGTCGCCGAAAACCACGTAGAGACAAAGTACAATAGCGAACTCGAGAAACATTGAAGAACAGCGAACTCCAGAAATGATGAATCCTCAACGTGATACTTTCCAATTAATGCGCGTTAGTAAAACACCGGATTTTTGCAATGACGAAAAGTGAAGGACGTAGGGAATTTCTTCAGGGCAAAAAACGATGGCACTTGAATTATTTTTGAAACTACTCTATGATATACTCAATAGTTTTTTTCATTACTATTTTCCAGGTTTCAGTAAAATATTCTTTGCCGTTTTTTCTGTAGTAGCTTGTAAATGTATAATCAATAATAATAAGGCTGGAGATACTTATAAATATACACATTGTTTACTCTAATAAAAAGAAGCATTTCCGACTAGTAGAACGGTGTTTAAATGGTTTCTACATTTCTGCGATGCTTGAATGGCTTCAAAGAGCTTATGTTGTTAGCGAAGAAGAACTTAGAAAATTTTAAAGGGTGGAAATCTGGACTTTCAAGAATCAACTTAAAAATATCCCTACAACCTTCGCAGGAGTTTGTTTAGTAGCTGTGCATAGATTTTGACGCAGTATACTTAGCTGTTTTTGCTGCTGGCATTGGTGTTTGAAGAAAAACTGGGACAAAATCGATGAAAAAACTGATAAAATCTCTCCTTCTCCTTCAAGAATCAACATAAAAATAATCCTATGACCTACACAGGAAATTTTAATAGGTTTGCCCAGGTTTGAATAAAATATTCAAAGCTGTTTTTTTCTGTACACTTGTGAAACAGTAATAATAATATGAAGAACAAATGGATGAATATAGAATTTTTTCTAACAATCGGGAAGTCAACGTTTTTGCTATTATCAATATTTTAGCTGCCTTAGCCATTGAGATAGAAGGTCTTGAGTGTTGTTTCAAGAACAAGCCTGTTTTTAAGATAGTTTTTGCCCGTGTGATCTATTAGACTTTTCGTGAAATTCCTGTTCTCGTGGTTTATAATGAAGCTTTATATATTTCGCAAAGAAAAATCCTGATTTTTTTTAGATTTATTTTGTAATAATGTTTTCATGGAGCGATATTTATTTTCTGAACTCGCTCTAGAAACATTACTAAAGATTCTGATTGGCTGTTTAGTTGAATTGAACGTATTTTCTCTTTTATTATAAGGTTTCCAAGTACGTGCTAGAAGTCGAATGTCGAGACAGTGGGACGCCATACCTTTTTAACAAAGTCATTGTAGACGTCGAAGTAGCTGACGTAAACGATAACCCACCAGTTTTTTCTAAACCTAACTATACAGCTACTCTGCAGGTAAAGTATGAAAAAAATATTCTGAAATTTCTATACATATCTCCATGTAAAGCGTTTTATTTTAACCAAAATATATAAACTGTTAGATTTCCAAGTCGTCGTTTTATTTAATCTGCTCTGTCTTAGTTTTCTATTTATATACAGTGAATATTTAGTTGTCTGCATTTCTTTTAAAAGTAGAGTATGTTAACGTAATTTCATGGTTGTATTTGTCTCGCTTGACTTTCAAAAAACTTACAAGGGGTTCTAAAAATACTGTATATTCATAAACAATTTATGTTATTACAGAAGTGTACCCCTATCTGTGCTAGCTTGTCTTTCTCATGAAAATTAGCCAATTTCTGTTTTATATCAAACTGATGTATTAATGTGTATTTATTTTTATTTACGTCAACTATAGATTAATGTCAGGTGTATCATATTTAAATGTTCTCTTCATGATGAGTAGTGGCTATACACACATTAAGTTCGAAACTTTCATGTTGTTCAATAAGAGTGCCTCCACTTGAACTGTATCTCTCTCAAGAAGATATAATTAAAACGGATGTGAAGTCCACAAGTCATCAGTTTATTTATTACTAAAAATATATACGAGTTTTTTAGAAATAGATTAACTATTTTTTAAGAATATTATACCCAGACATCGACTATCAAGGCTTAGAGTTTAGCATTTATGACAAGAAAGCATTTTTTTTTGTATCTGTTATATCTGTTTTGTATTTTCTGTTTATACATCTCAGGAAGACAAACAGCCGGGATTTCCTGTTGTTAGTTTTGCCGTCACTGATGAAGATATTGCACCAAACACTGGACCATTTGTTTTTAGCATTATTTCTGGTAACGAGAATACTTCTTTCCACATATTACCTCAAGAAAGCGTCTTGAGAACTGCCAAGAAACTGAGTTATCATTACCGGAACAGTTACACATTGTGCGTCCAGGTTACTGATGCAGGTCTCCCCCCTCTCAGCAGCCAAGCTTGGGTGACCGTCCTCATTGTTGAAGAAAGCCGTTTTGCTCCAACCATAATTCCACTCCAGATCACAGTGACTTCCTTCGGGGTTCGGTTTCCGGGAGGTGTTCTGGGCCGTGTTCGAGCGACCGATCAAGATCCTTATGACACTTTGACCTTCGACATTGTCTCTCCTCACAAAGAACTATTTCAAATCAATCACGAGAACGGAACTATATCAGCAGTACCGAGTTTGGATCCCGGTGAATACAGTATCAACATAAGTGTGACTGATGACAAATTTACTTCCATTAAAACTGTTACCATCCAGAACAACGTATTAATAGAAGAAGCCGTTAAGCATAGTGTAGTTGTTCGCATAGCAGACATCAGTCCTGAACGCTTTATTCAGCTTTACCTAGAGGTCTTTCTTGAGTTTATTCGAATAATTCTTCATGTTCCGTTAAAAAACATTCAAATTATCAGCATACAAAAGGTAAAGACAAACTTTACCCGGACTAATAAAGAGTCACACGCTGACCTCGACGTGCTGTTCTGTGTTAGAAAAAGACCATCGAGTTTTTACCCTTCTGATTTAATCCGAGGCGAGCTAAAAGAAAGGGTGAAATCACTCCAGACTGATGTGGGATTAGAAATACAGGAGGTGTGTTATTTTGATACTAGCAGTTTACTTATACTGAGTCTAGCATGGCCTAGTGATTAGGGGCGCTCAACTTGCAATCTGCGGGTCGTAGGTTCAAATCCCCTTCTTCGAACATGCTCGCTCTTTCAGTCGTGGGGGCGTTATAATGTGACGGTCAATTCTAATATTCGTTCGTAAGAGAACAGCCCAAGAGTTGGTATTGACTAGCTGAATTCTCTCTGTTTTTCACTGCCAAATTAGGGACGATTACCTGGATGTGAGATGGGCGCTACCACTTAAAATCTGCCCGAGAATCACTGATTATGCATCAGCTTCTGAGGTGCCCCAACAGTTATAAGCAGCCTCGGGATTAAAAAAACAAAAAACAATTACTTATATTATGTAAAATTTTCATCATAGATGCCCAACAACTTTAAATCTTTTTTTTTTCACCAAATTTCTTGCCCTCCCCCACTGGGTCAGCGGTACTTAATACGCTAAAATTTGAGATTCGATTCCCCAAAATAGACAGAGAGCAGATAGTCCATTGAGTAGCTTTACACTAAGAAAAAACAACAACAACAAATTTCTGTTTAAAAACACACATACCTATATTTAAAACCTTTTGCTTCACACGTATCATGTGTCTACTGGATTTGTTATCAAAATAGGATCACTGTTCGGTAGTGAAGAATGTTTTTATTTAATTTTATGTAATTTTAGAAGATTACAGTCGTTTAAACTAGAGTAGTATACAAGGCAACCTGTGGAATTACAGTCCAGTAGCAGTTCAATAAGTAAATTCTTAATCACATCGTAATCTACAGAAACAATTCCTATAAATGAAAAAATTGGCATACGTTTGCGAATTTACAATTCCTATCGATGAGACAGCAATAAATTCCATTGTAGTTTTTAACTCTTCTTTTATTAGTGCGAGTGAATAGTTGATTTCAGTTTCAAGATCGAAACTTGTCTCAGAACCCTCTAGTGTAACGGGTTTTAAAAATCAATATAGCGACTTCTCTGTGTATACAACACGTAAAGTAAGTAAAGGAAAAGAAAGTATAATATAGTAGTAACAGCCACTATGTTAATTAAAGATTTTGGGAGTTACACATTCTGTTGACTTTTTTTTTTTACCAAAAATCGTTCGGTGATTTTTTTTCGTTGTATTTTCATATTTGTGTCAGCAGGTGTTAGCGAGATTAACTACTCTCTAGTAGCAACTGCACTGTACATGCTCACAATCTGTGTTTAGCCTTTCATTCGATACGGCTCTTTATTGGATTGATATGATAAATTAACGAAGCTGTTGTAGAAACTAATGTCTCAGTCGTTATAATAATTTATCTTATAATGTTTTTGTTTTTCTTTCAAAAGTTATTCTTATTTATGCACATTTAGAAAGCAACAAATATTTTAATAGTAAGATTAATCTAGTTTTTTTAGTAAGATAGACAGATAGGCAGACATAAAGATAGATTCATAGATAAGAAGACAGACAGATAGAAGTAGGTAAATAAATAAAAGGAAAATAAATAGTAAGAAGGTAGAAATCGACACAAAGATAGTCGCAAAGAACAACTGGTATATTTATCGAAGATAGATAGATAGATTTAATGAGATTTGTGACTATACTTATAGATCTTGGCTGACCGATGCTCCCCAGGGACATGTGAGAAAGGAGATTGTGTTGATAAAATACAGATGGATGACAGTGACATTCAAGTCATCAGTGTGGATACCCGGAGCTTTGTGTCACATCGGTTTCATCGAGTGTTTAACTGTCATTGCGAGTCAGGCTACGGAGGTAAGTTAAATATAAATGTTTAAGTCTTTCTCCTATAGAAGAAGAAGAAGAAGAATTCACTGATAGAAATGAAGACTTGTATACGTCGCATGAAACTTTGTGTCGTATCATTTTCATTGATTATTTTTCTGTCACTGTGAGACGTTGCGGAATGATACATAAGAAAATATTATCCAGATTCGTGTTTATGTAACATACTCTTACCTACAGTAATATTTAAGACTACAGCTTATTGATGCAACATTTATTCCAAACAAACACGGGACGATATAGAAAAATCACTCAGTGGTTCTCAAGTACAATTCAGGTAACTGGCTTTGCATAATTTCATACGGAAGCTGCTTACATATGCAACTCCAAAATGTATTGTTAACGGGTGTGCCTTATTTAGCCAATAAGTGTATTTTGCATTGCACGTTATCAGTGTTTGAAATTGGCTAATCCAGTGCTGCTTATTTCGTGTATTGAGTAAAGCTGAAACTCTCGGAAAACGTTCAGCACGATGGTCTTGGTTTGTTTGGATGTTTGATGTTAACAACAAGGCTACACAATGGGCTATCTGTGCTCTTCCCACCACGGGTATAGAAACCCGGTTTCTAGCGTTGTAAGTCCACAGACATATCGCTGTGCCACTGGGGGGGGGGGGTGATCTTGGTATTTGATGCTAAACTTGTACGTAACACCTGCTGTCTGCCGTATAAGTTCATGTATAAACATTAAGTTGTACAATTTCTTATCCTGCTAAAGAAGAATTTTTAAACGTTAATTAGGTTTCTCGCTTTTAATCTGCTAATAAAACGTATTGAATAAAAAAAAATTCCAAGAAATAGATCTGTCTGCATGCTCCTAGCGCTATCTTTTGGTAACTTATGAAAAATGCTTTGTTCTATCTGCATAATAATAAGTTCAATCCTAAATATAAATTTATATGTTGCCTTTCAATATTTTCTACTGGATACTTACAATATGTTTTTATTCGTGTTTTTATATATACAAAAAAAAATGTATCTGGTCATGTCCGTATTTATTTATATTCATAGATATAATATTCAAGATAATTTGAACTTGTTCATTGTCGGATATGCAGAGTTAACCTGGTGAAACGTTGTAACCATAACAATACACACTGTATATCCGCCCCCACCCACTGGCCCAGCGGACTTACAACGCTAGAAACCGGGTTTCGATACCCGTGGTGGGCAGAGTACAGATAGCCCATTGTGTAGCTTTGTGCTTAACTTCAAAAACAAGGTGTATATCCGACAATAAACAGGTTTTATGTTTTACATAACAGGTACTTCCTTTAATTGTTTAGTTTGAGGTCATTATTTGTGGCTGTTTAGCAACATCTAAAGTTCGTAAATAATATTTGTTTCATTTTTATGTGCTCTGGCATTTATTACCACAACAGTTAAGGCTGAGCTTCGGATTTTAAGAAAATATAATTCGGCGTATTCTTTACTTTAAGACATTAATGCTGTTGCTTTAAAGATGATTTGACATAAAACGGCTTAATGTCTCTTTGTACAAATATATCAATTGGTAATTTTATGTTTTCAATAATCTATGAAACATTTCTTTATATTGAATTACTAATTCAAACGACCAAGTCAGAATCAGAATTACCTTTTTAGTTCATTCTGATAAGTAACGCTTCTCCCTGGAAGAGTTCATTTAAAATATCTCTCAGACCAGCACCATTTATATAAAGCCTTTTAACGATCACTTTCTAGTTGTTAAAATTTAGTTTTTTGCATATTTCGACAGATGGTGCGATTAAAGAGTTTAGTGTGGTGTGGTTGACTTTCGCCTTAAACTACTTGGGAGCTATTTGCGTTAGCAGTCCATAATTTAGCAGTGATAGTTAACACCACCCACCGCTAACTCTTAGGTTACTCATTTATCAACAAATAATAGGATTGATCGTCACGCTATAACGCCTCCATGGCTGAAAGGGCAAGCATTTTCGATGAGAGGGATTGGAATCCACGAACCACAGATTGCGAGTCGAGCCGGGCTCCACTTAAAAAGGAATGATTTGGTTGAGTGTCAAAATACGTTAATATTTCTGTTTTAAAATTGTTAGTAGCTAAAGGAAGAAATTAATTTTTTTAAAAGTCAATCTCAAGCGTATACAACATATTTTTAAGTTAAAAAATTCATATTGTATATTAATCACATTTTTTCAACATGACTATTTCGTATTGAAACTGCTGTTTAGTTTTATTGTTGCTTTATGTCATTTATTGTTGTACGCCCGTAATTGGCGATGCTCTTTAATCTGGTTATTTGATTATGTATTTCATACAGTCAGTTGAATGAGTAGCCATGCGATAAGCCTAGTTTTAAGTTACATCTGTTTTATTTCTCGCAGGCTCACGGTGTGAAAGGGTAATCAACGAATGCGCCCGCCGTCCCTGCTCCTCCCAGAAAGTCTGTATTCCTACCACGTCAACACTCGGTTATATTTGTGAATGCCCCAGAGGAAAAGCAGGAATCTTGTGCGAAGATGAAGCAAGCATTTGCAAAGGACCGTTTTGTTACAAAGGTACAATTACTCTTCAGGACTGTAAACACAACACAAACTTATACCTCTACATACAATAGATTGTGCATGGCAGCATGTTAGTCAAGTAAATGTTTGTTATTAAACTATTCGTTGTATGCTAAACATCTTAATGCAAAACTTTTGTACCCAAATTTTTGCACGTCTCCTGTAGATTAGACCACCCCTTTTTGTTATATCGGTAACATGATTGGCACTCGTATCTTTTTTCTCTTTGTTCTATAGTCTAAGAGCTTAATTTTTCTCTTTTGCAATAAATTTTCTAAAAATCGTTAAGCCTTTCCGCTTCTTTCCAAACTTGTATCAGTACAGCAGCTATTGACTTCCCCCATACCAAAGCAACTCTGATAAATTATCTGTAATAATATATTTTCTCATGGAGACTTTCATATTGAACTATCTCAGAGAATCATTTGTCCTTTGATCTTTTGACCTGGCTACTATGTCAGGCTCATGTTTTAGTTCATCTAATAAAATTTTGCATTGTCACGAATTCGAAGGCCCGGCATGGCCAGGTGGTTAAGGCACTCGACTCGCAATCTGAGGGTCGCGGGTTCGAATCCCCTTCACGCCAAACATTCTCGCCCTTTCAACCGTGGGACGGTCAATCACACTATTCGTTGGTAAAAGAGTAGCCCAAGAGTTGGCGGTGGGTGGTGATGACTAGCTGCCTTCCCTCTAGTCTTACAATGGTAAATTAGGGACGGCTAGCGCAGATAGCCCTTGTGTAGCTTTGTGCGAAATTAAAAACAAAAAAAAAATCGAAATGGGTCGAAAGTGACCTAGTGGTGAGAGCGCCAGACTGTCTATCTGAGGGTCTCTAATTCGCGTTCCGTGGTCGCAAAATCGCACTCCGCACTTTAGTGCTGTGGGTGCATTATAAATGTCGTTGGCGGTGGGTGTTTTGGGCAAGCTTCCTTTCCTCTAGACTACCAGCTCAAAATTAGAAATGGCTATGCACTAATAGTCCTTTATAATTTTGCGAGAATACCTGAAACAAACAAACCCATCTCGAAGATGTACATCCCAGACTAGTCCTCGTGGGATTTGTTAACTGTTTACTTTTGAAGCTCTGCAGATTTTTCATCTATGTGATGTGATTTTATACTTTACCAAAGGACTCGTTATGATAGCTAATAAAATATCTTTTTTTGCTTTTCATCACAACGAATTTTTTAAGATCTGGACAGTTGTTACAAGTTGGCTTTCATTACTCTCTGGGTGTATTTCAAGTGTCAGCTATGCTTTTCCCAGGTGAATTTTAACACTCTCTCACTCCCAATTCGACCATCGACATAACACTTCCAACTGTCAAAGGCTTTTAAGCTTTCCTAGCCCTTCATTATCCGTGGACTCTTTTGTATACGTTCGTTATTTTGTAGACGTATTTCGATTCAGTCTAACTGAGGTGAAAAACATTAACAGGTATTTTAGTTATGACTGTATGTTAAACGTCAGCTCTGTTTAAAAGTTTAAATGATCATTATGTTAAGGAAAGTTCCTAATTAAGTTATTTATCCGTTGATTTTAAACATTTGATAAATATTTAAGTAAAAGTGCTAGAAAATTATTTTGACTACTTTCTAAAATAGTACACTAGTTTAGCTGCTTTTCTTAAGGGAAAAGGGCTTCTTCTTGTAGAAAAAAACAGCATTTCGTTTGGTGGAAGAAGTTTCGCCCAGTACAACCTAAACGGGCCCGTGGAGCATCATTTCGCTGTCCACTTACACGTCAGAACTGTCCAGACCACTGGGAACCTTATGTTCGCCGCTGGAAGAAAAGATTACAGCATTCTTGAAGTAAACTCTCATATAACAAGTAGTTAATTAGTTAATTCTTAAGATTACACTAACTTTCAATCTTTTTCTTCTCACACGATATTTTAAAGCAAAAGTAAAAATAAGTGTATTATTTTCTTCACACATATGTCTCCGGAACAAGACACAAACTAAGGTTCCCCCCCACCCCCAGGTAGAGTAGTAGTGCATTTTAGGATTTACAATGCTGAAATCCGGAGTTCGATTCCCCTCCGTGGACAGAGCGGAGACATAGTCTATTCTGAAGCATTGCACAAAACAACTAAATAAACTAAGGTATAGCGCTAATTAAAAAGTGTACGTGTATGTGCTTTAATAAACTAATTATATGGAATGATTATAATTTGAGAAATAACGAATAAAATAAAAAGTTCGCGCTAAGGAAATGGATAGAACAGTCCATTGTAACAATTCGCAAATATCAGTAACTGAACTGGGTCTTTTTTTGTTTCTGTGAAATGTTAAATGGATGTCTAGTGTTATTGGAGTCACCTATATACACACATATATCATTTAAACTTTTAATAATAAGCCCAAATATAAAAGGGACAATTGCTCTATAGCAAGAATGGATTTATTTTAATGTTAATGGCAATAATTTATTCCATTAATGAAATCGGGCGTGTATAGTGGTTAGCGTGTTCTAACTGTGAATTCGAGAGTTTACAGTTCGTGTCCCATTTCTTCAAACATTCGCCCCATACTTTGGGGTCATGAGTTCTCTATACATTGGCAATGAGATTCTACTATGAAGTCAAACAATAGTATCTAGAGAGTTGGCAGTTAGTACTGTTGACTAGCTGCCTTCGCAGTAAAAACACCCAATTTACTAAAACGGCTCAGAGATCTTACTCATTGAGCCTCAGCCACACACTTATGTGTTGCAATGATGTTAAATGGTAATGTGACTGAAAGAATAGTTATGTTCAATGTGATAATTAACAGCATGAATTAGTGTGCAGAAATAAAACCGTAAAGAACTTACTTTGGTCAAGGGGGGACAACCGATACAGCTTATCTGGGTCCGAGTTAGACTTTTAATTGTTTTTTAATTTGATAAAACACTTGTCCATCGAAGTTCTTGAAATATTTTTTTACTTTACACCATGATTGATTCAAATAGGTTAAGTTGAATTTCTTCTTCATGAGTGACATTTAAGTGAGATTTTGTTAAAAAGGAGTAAAATTAATTACAAGGGTTTCTACCAAAATAAGTACTATCAGTGTGAGCTTGCTATAATGAAAGAGAGGAATTCTCAAACAATTTGTACCGGGACCTAAAATTCATTGCTGCGACCCTGCCTCTGATAGTAGTTTTTTTTGTGTTTTTTTTTTCTTATAATGTTATAAAATTTTCTAGCATAATAAATATTAAAAAAAAACATCTCTAAGTAAACACAAATAAAGCCCATTATTATAGAATTCCTGTAAAGTTGAATTATAGTAAATACATTTTCGTTAGAGGGGCCGTTTAGTCACGCTTACCTAAAGTCCAAATTGAATCCTTAACCCTATGATAATTAATACAGCAGTGCTTATATTTAAAGCGAATTTTATGTTGTTAACAGCCAAACATTATATATAGATGTGCATATGTTATGTACTGTGAGCAATACTATATCTTTTTTTAAATAAAAATAAGTAAATTATACTACGGCTATTTGCATGTTAATCAAACCTGTTACTATAGGAACGTATAGAATGAGACTTACATGTCGAGAAATTGAAGTTCTGTCTCTAGTCGGTTTTTCATTATATGAAATCCTATATAAGGTACATTGTATTTTCAAAGAAAATGTCATGTTCAATTGATGTAACAATCCATTAGATTTTGTAAAGCTTCCACAAATTTATTTTATTGCTAGTTGTCATGGTAAAATGTAGGGTTTCAGTCCACAAGTATTATCAGCTAGTTCTGTAGTACCAGTATCAGAACGTTAAAGTGTGGAAAACATAAGACTTTATCCATTTTAATTCAACATGTTACACGGTTTGACGTAATATAACAGAAGACGTTTTGTAATGAACTGATGACTCCATATATTGTATTTTCTCTTCGTTATCCAGATGATCAATGGAGTTGTTCAATACAAGATGGATTTTGGTAGTGGAGAAGGTATTGTTCGTGTGGAGGACATCAAGCTGAACGACGGCACGTGGCATGAAGTCAAGGTGGATCGTAGAGGAAGCAGAGCGACTATCACTGTAGACGGCCAAGCTGAACAAACGGGAGCCGCTCCTGGCGTTCACGACTTATTAAACCTAGACGGAAATGACGTGTATTTCGGAGCAGAAGTCAGATCTCCGAGATACGATGACGTCAGAATGGGATTTATAGGATGTATGGACGATATTCGCATCAATGGAGTGGAGTTGCCTTTACACCTGAACGGAGCTGATAACATCCCCAGCCTCCGCAGGTAGAAAAATAGAACACCGTCACGAGTTTATCTCATTCTTTAACGTATAAAAACATTTCTTTTTTTTATGGATGCAGTATTTGGTTGTAGAAACATGCGAGTTGTATTGCATAAATACTTTTTAGGCTCTATTCAACACTAAGTTTTAATTAACTACCTAATTTTATAAACACCTGACATTTTAGTTGTATGGTATAAGTATCATCGGAAATATTTAAAAACGGCAATTCTTAATCAATTCACTATATAGATTTTTTTATTTTCTGTTGAAACAAGATTATTGTTAATTTTTATTTGATCTGCATTTACTATTAGATGTTTTTAGATATTATATAGTTTCTTTCTACTATTTAGGTTTGTGAATGTGGAATTCCGTTGTGGGGAATTGATTGATCCTGGGATCTGCGGAAAGCAACCTTGTTTACACGGCGGCACCTGTAAAGATAATGAGAGCTCTTTCACTTGTCTATGCTCGGCCCGTTATCTTGGTATTCGATGTGAAATAGATACAGATCCATGTGCCTCCAATCCTTGTCTCTATGGCGGTACTTGTAATAATTATACTAATGGTTACCAGTGCAAGTGCCTTCCAGGCTACAGTGGCAAGCGGTGTGGGTATGGTCACTTCTGTAATCCCAACCCTTGCAGTAACGGGGGAATTTGTGAAGAAGGGACTTACGGACCAGTTTGCAAGTGTCGGGGTTTCCATGGTGACAGGTGCCAACTAGATCTGGACGAATGTCAAGCTGAGCCTTGTGGAGATGGGGCAACGTGCATCAATTTTCATGGAACATTTCAGTGTCAATGTCAACCCAACATGACAGGCCCTCTCTGTACAGAACCTCTCTTTACCTCGTCCATCACATCCACAAGCATGAATACTACGTTGGAAGAAATCATTGGTATCGTATTAATGGTAGTGTTCCTTCTGGTTACCTCGATCGGGCTAGTGTGTTGCTGTAAACGTTATCACCGCAAGTGCCGCCGGATACAGCGAAGCGAAAACGTACAGGAAGACTCCACTGCAAATGAATTGATGGTAAAAAATTCAATGTTTCATCGAGATGATCCCAAACATATAACTAAGCTGTGTCCTCTGGAAGAGACTTCTTTCACCAGACCTGCAGTACCTCCTCGACCCAAGGTGTACACACCTACAATACAAGAGCCCTTCCACAATCTGATCAACGTCAGATCTTACGACCAAGTCACTGAAGACTTGGAAACATTTCCTCGATACAGCACAGCTTTTCCGCGTATTATAAAACAGCCACAAACAATCCGAAATCTGCCGTCGATCTCGAACCTGACGTCATCACACAGGTCCTCTGTCTGTAGCAACAACACGGATACAGAAGAAGGCCTGGAAGAAAGAGTCCAGAATGGTAAAACAAAGGCTCTCATTAAATTAAATGTCACTTCATGTATACATTTCGACAATTTATTCATTAATCGTAAAGCAATTATAGTTATGCACAGCTGATTAAGTTTGTTATACAAAAGGCAGAAGTGGCTTTCTGGTTAGTATTGTGTCAAGATTGTTTTTATTGCCCCTTTCTCAAACATTAACACAGAAAATGTCTATTGAAGCTTTTTTCATTTCTGGTTAAGCTCTCGAGAAAAGAATAGCCATACTTTTCGTTTTGGAATTAAATTCGAGCGTCGACTGAGTAAAATAATCTATAGACAGATTTTTTTATAACTATTTGAATTCGTTCTAAAGATGATCAAGCAAGAGTAATATATTAAGTAAAGTATGAACAATTACTGTTAACGTATAATCATTTTGTTTTGTTATTGTTTGTTCAGTTTATGTATTTATTTTTTAAACTTCTACATTGTTGTTGTTTTCGTAGCGCGAAGCTACACAGTGGGCTATCTTCGCTCTGTCAATCGCGGAGAATCGAATCCCGGATATTAGTGTGTAAGCTATAAACTTACCGCTGACTCACTCGGGGAAAATTGTTTGTTAGAGAGCATAGCCACATATATCGACCTGCTACGTTCATCGCAAGGAATCGAATCCCGGGTTTCAACGTTGTAAGTCCGTAGACTTACCGATGTCCCACCACGGGACCCCGGAGATACATTTCTATGTATAAGCAGAAAAAATGAGGACGTTGTATTTAGTGTTTTTAACCAGTAATTTCAAACAAATATAAGTGTTTCTATCAAAACAAATAGAATCAGAAAACTGATTATATAATATCAATTTCTGTTTTCTCTATATTACGACTAAGTGCTCTCTTTCTACTTTACATTTCGACTAGTAAATAACAGATTTTATAAAAAAAATTCATATAGAGTATTTATTTTTTATTTTACCAGATAACTGTGAACTTAAAAATGAAGAAAATCTTCATCAAGGTAAGAAAAAAATTAATTGTTTCACAATTTTCAAATTAATGTAAATTAACGCTCCAAAGTCCTGGTTTGGTTGTATGTCGTACAGTAATTGGTTTGTTTCCGTACTGTCTTGGTTGTTGTAAATGCTGTAGTCCTTGTTTGATTATATGTACACAACTTACTAATAATGAAATATAGACTCGCTCCAGAAACGATGTAGTTTATTTAAATAAACAAACATGAAATAAAGGGTAGAAGGTTATCATTAATGTTTCAACCAACTGCAACATTTAATGTAAAAACAGGGTACACATCGAGTTTACAAGATCAAAAACAGACCTGTAAGATTGTACTCCACTGCTGTTGAATAACATCGACGAGAGTGTTTCTAGAAGCTGGTTATTTGAGAGAGAGGATTGACCACACATACTCAATAGGGCACATATCTGGCAACGGAAGAACGGTAATGCCTAAACCTTCAAGTTGTCGTTTTGCGACTCGGTGAAAAAGCAAGAACCCAACCTTGCACGAATGCTCTGCCTTATCTCTTAGACTGGTTGAAGGTAGACAAGAAGAAGGACTTGCCTGAAGATTTTCATGCATCGAGAAGCAGTGACCATCTCTTCTCACACCACTTGCTGTGATCGTCCACTGGCCTTAATGGCACTCCACACCCGAACAGAAATGCCACATCTTGTAATGGCTTGCAGACAGCTTAACGAAAGGTCTTGAAAGGATAACTGCCAAGCCCAGGCGTGTCCACTATCTGAGAATTGTATACAACTCTGAACTCTTCGGAAAATTTACAATGCCCCAAAAGGTAACAGGGTGTGATAGCATTTGACATGACCACTGCTGTCGACTTACGATATTGCCTGGAGTGAGGAATGGCATCTGCCGTTGTATCCAATGCTATAAAAATAACTTCTGATGAAATTGGAGCAAATTTGCACCTGTACTGCAACAGTAACATCCATTGAAAGTGGGTCAATCTCCACACTTCATCTTCCAGCGCAAATAGTCCATTCTATTAGTTTTGGGCTCGGAGCCGTGCAAAAACTGCTGTTTTCTGACGTGATGGATCTGCATTGTCCGCTCTATTCAATGTGGACAGCAGTATTGTAAGTGACCTAGTGATTGATTTCTCGCTAACTTCGACCGCCCACACACCACCCAATTATATGACCTCGTGACAATATGATAAAATCCTTTCGTTCGTGGCATAGCTATTGGTACTCTGTTTTTATCAGTTATACCTGTATTTTATGTCAGGGTTATTTGACAATTACGTCACGGAGTCGATCGATTTGTATTATCAAGGCTGTTTATTCATTTATTAGTGGACTGTGTACTGGTTTGTTATGGCACTGTCCTCCTAGATGTAAATTATGGTTCCAGACCTTGTTTGAGTGTATACACTACAGCAAATGTAGACAGTAGTAGTAGTCTTGTTCGATTGTAAGTTCTGAAAAACTTGACTATTTCGTTTGCAATGCCAGGTCTTTACATTTATATATAACTAGCAGACGTATCCGTGCGATGCAGGGTAAAAAGTTTATGAAAGTTAACAAATCATTTATATAAGCTTATGGAGAAGGATCATTGTTTCGTTTTATCTTTACTGTGGTTTGTGGCTATTTATGCAGAAACCGGTCCAGATTGGTATGTAAATACCCTATTGCTATGTACATAGAGAGGGATATCTCCATTTACCTTCATACCATTAAGAGATGTATTTGATTTGTCTAGATAGTTAGTAGTACCTCATTAATGAACGGAAAACTAATTATATATATTATTTTTTACATGCTCATAGCAAGTTGTGTATATAATAAAGCACACACTGTTTATAGATGTTGTTATGAGGTGTTTATATCAATGAATAGCGAATCCCTCAACTGACTGATGGGACTTGGAAACAAAACTTTTAACAATTATGAATATAATTTTTTTTTCTCCTAAATATGCTAGTGGCAACATAAAGATTGAAAGTACATGATAATAAAATTATTTATGTCCACTGAGCTTGATTATTTTAAAAATATTATTCTATATTTTAGTTTTTTTATCGACAATATAAGTAACACGTAACTTAAACCCTCTCACTTAATACAAGTGTGTCTATCTTGAAAGTATGTATAAACAATGTGTGAAAATAAGATCGTTCACGTAATACAAGTGTGTCTATCTTGAAAGTATGTATAAACAATGTGTGAAAATAAGATCGCTCACGTAATACAAGTGTGTCTATCTTGAAAGTATGTAAAAACAATGTGTGAAAATAAGATCGCTCACGTGATTGATGGGGTTTGAAAACTAAATACTATTGTAAAATTAATGTTTGGCCAGTTATGAATATAAATAGTGTTTCTGTTCTTATCCCAAACATGCCAGTCATTACTGAAAGTACATAGACTGCATGTATACCACATGTAATAAAAGATGAAACTGGAGAAATCCCATCAGTATCTCTATTGGCCACCCCACTGACTGATCTATATTTAGACAACACTGGAATTATGAAATATCTGCATTTTAAAAGAAAAATAAATTTGTCTTGACACATTCCGAATCATTCCTTGTTGATTAAACCATATTTGACAGATCGAAACGTAAACACCTATGAGGAGTTAGAAAACTGTGAACAGTCCATAAACTATCTAACTATTATTATTATTATTAAACCATTAACAAAGTGATAGTTTTAATTCTATAACACCTACGAGGAGTTAGAAGGCAAATAAACAAACTTCTCTGAAATTATAGTAGGATTTGTAACTGTGAACAATCCATAAACTATCTAACTATTATTATTATTATTAAACCATTAACAAAGTGATAGTTTTAATTCTATAACACCTACGAGGAGTTAGAAGGCAAATAAACAAACTTCTCTGAAATTATAGTAGGATTTGTAACTGTGAACAATCCATAAACTATCTAACTATTATTATTATTATTAAACCATTAACAAAGTGATAGTTTTAATTCTATAACACCTATGAGGAGTTAGAAGACAAATAAACAAACTTCTCTGAAATTATAGTAGGATTTGTAACTGCGAACAATCCATAAACTATCTAACTATTATTATTATTATTAAACCATTAACAAAGTGATAGTTTTAATTCTATAAATCACATCAATTGTACACCACTATATGATGAACAAAACAAGGCCAAACAAAAAAAATAAATTAAATACACTGCATAAATTAAAGGGATCCCCAGGATACAGGCTATAATGTGGGATATAAAATGTGTCCTGGGTTTTGGAGGTAACTGCGGAAGTAGGACCCATATTTCGATGGAGATACACCGTCTATCAGTCACTTCGTTCGCCAGTCTCACGTGAAAAAAATTATAGAAAATCAAGTAAAATCATAAAAAAATACATTTGGAGTTATACTAGTTAGTTTAAATAACTTGGTTGGGATTTTATAACTCTATACCAGTTTAATTTATCTACAGTACTACTAATTATTTTAAGTTAGTGCTTTACTACTATAATGGGAGTTGGAATGCCAACCTCAGAAGGTAAGTTTATCTTACTTAACCCCAAGTGGTAGTACCTTATTTCGTTTTTATTTTTCAGTTTGCAGAGTATTCACCTTCCCACAACTGTCTGCAGGCAGTGAAAGGTGATATAGATGTGGGATTTCGTGGGCTAGAGCCCCCACATCTCGCTCTCCTAACTTGTATTTATTTTGATAATTTCATGTTTTTTTTGTTTTTTGTTTTTTTTTTGTTTTATTAGTTTCTTCGTGTGAGATTGGCGAACGAAGGTTAAGGCTGATAGACAGTGTATCCCCACCGCAATGTGGGTTCTACTTCTGCATTCACCTCCAAAACCTAGGACACATTTTATATCTCACATTATAGCGTGTACCCTGGGGATCCTTTTAATTTATGCAGCGTCTTTAATGTATTTTGTTTTTTGTTCGGGTTTGTTTTATTCATTTAAATATCATTTATTACAGGTTTGGATTTGCTGTTTTTAACGCAGTCCTTCCTTTTGATTTGATTTTACTTGAGTGTTTAAGCATTAATTTTCTATACATATGTATAACCAAAACATCAATAAGGTTCACTTGTAGATATGAATAAGAAAATACTGAAATATCAGACTTTTTCCCCCTTCTTTTATTAATTTCTTCTACCGGTTTCGTGACTTCAAAGTTCAGTCTTCAAGAAAGAGTTTTACTGAGAATCTGTAACAAAAAACATACAAATACTGCTTATAATAATAATAAGAAGAAGAAATATAATTAGAATATGATTTTAATTTAAAAAGAAAAGCATAGTGTCTAATTTTACTTATTTTTGAACATTTGTAATGTACTTAATTTATACATGAACTGTATTATATGTTTGTACGTTTGGAAAGTATATGTATTTAATGTAGTTTGTTTATGCTTAGTTTGTAGAGTGAACTTTGAAGCCACGAAACCGGTAGAAGAAATTAATAAAGGAAGGGGGGAAATTCTGATATTTCAGTGTTTTCTTATATATATAACAAAACCAGAATCTTTATTGAGAAATTCCAAACTAAAGCCATTATTCGTAACAGGTTTCAACAATGTAAATTTATCAAAAACTTTATGAATAACTACATATATAAGAACGTTAATTAAAAATCGTACCGTTTAGCAATGGTTTTAGTTTTCAATTTCATACTAGACATCTCGGTTTTGTTTTATATTTATAAAGTGGTGTTTTATTTTTTTCTGTTAATGTTTCCTTTTCCATATTTTCACAACTTACAAGAAGTAAATTATGTAAATAATGATAAAATGTGTTGGAAAAAAGAGAAATTGAACAAAGTAGTTAAGTAAAACGCGTATGCAAAGCATAATCATAAAATAATTTTTAGTGACTAAATAATTATCATAAAATGTTTATAGATTAAATATCGTTGCTGTTGTTATCTTGATATAAAATACTGTCTTTGTTTATCTTATGATGTAGATTTTAACATGGACAAAGTATACTCTGGAACAACCGTTTGCGCTCATCAGTGTATATCGTCAACTTCTCCGCTAGAGGGTGTTGTGCAGAGTCCAGATGGGGAAGTTCAGCTTGTGCCTAATAGCGAAAGTCATTATCACGCGTGTTTAGATCACAGCTATGAAAAATTGAAGTGTGATAACTCTGAAATCGAAGCTGAAAATGAAAGAACTATTCCACTTCAACCATGCCACGGTGTTGAGTTTTATACAGATGTGACGTATAACAACAAACATTGTACAGTAGCGCCCTCTTTAGAACATTCCAAAGATGATGTCTGTAAGGACTCGCCTCCCAGGGTCTGTCAGATACGTTGCGATCGTGAGTCATGCGCGTGCGTGAAAGAATCAGTTAGTGACTTATCAGATGACGACATAGTTTCTTACGGTTTTCCATCACAGGGGGGTCGAGGGTTCATGCTGGAATTAGCCTGAAGTCTTAGTGAACCCCATATCCACAAAAGTTGAGATTGGCAACCCAGTTCGAACAGTCAATTCACCCACTTTCATTTCATGTCTCACAATATCGCGCCAAGGTTCTGTGACGATGAAAAGTTTGTGGTTGTATACAACAGGCTTTCTTCTGTGTTGCCTGGTGTGTAAGTATGGAAACTAACTACTGCGTATACACCGCTGGAAATACGGAATGAATTACTAGATTTATAGAAACAGTTATTTATACTTGTTTACTGTAAATGCAGTTTATCAACTGAACGCTATTGGTTTGTTGTGACAGTGAGTTTTGTCTTGGCGTTCATATGTTATATTATTACTAAATATATTGTCAGATAAAAATACTTTTTCGTATTAACATGATTTTGTCTCTCTCTTTTTTTTAATTTTTTCCCTCCGTTATCAAATATCATAAAATCGCATGGTTTATAACGCCAAATTAGCGACATGTTTCAACGTAAGACCTTGCATGTTGTAACCCATTTGGCGAAATGGGTTATGTTCTTGTGCAAAAGTCTATTTAAGCAGCGCCCTACAACGGATAAAATATACAATTCAAATTCCGTTATACTCACTTCTTGCTAGAAACAATAATGAGCCAAATACGAGTAACGTTTTTAGGTAACACACTATTCTCAAGTTTCATCATATTGAATACTCAAAAAAAAAAGAAGTAAATCATAAAAGTTTTCAGTGAAACCGGGAAAAAAAAGTACCTTAACTACGTGGTACTAATAAAAATATTGCTTCTGCTGTCATAGTTTTGTCGATTTAAAAAAAATGTAACAAAAACAGCACATATATATAAAATGATGGAAATTAATTAAATGAGAAGAAATATAGATATATTTATGAAAACGTCTTTATAAATTGCATAATACATTTTCACCTTTTCTCGTCTTCAAAGATACACATGTACGCGTAAAAGCTTTCTCTTGCAAATCAATTGACAAAGAAAATGGCCAGACTGGCTGACAGGATTTTGAAAGAAGCAAAGCTGAAAACGCAGAAGTAACTACAGAAAAACAAAGTGTCTAATTTTAAGCGTATTAATAATTAGTCCAGCAACTGGTGTTTTATTATTATTATTATTTTCCTACTAACAACATAACATTCAGTCTAATTTTGAACATATTAATATCGAGTCCAGTAACTTAAAATAGTATTTACACAAATGATATTTTCCTTTTAAACAAGTATCCCCGGTGGGACATCGGTAAGACTACGGACTTACAACTATAAAATACGAGGCTCGATACCCCACGGTAGACATAGCAGATAGCCCAATGAGGGTTTGCTCTAAAACAAAAAAATAAACGTTTAAGCAGAGTCGGCTGTGACCTAGTGATCAGTGTGTCGTGCTGAGGATCGGAGAGTCCAGGCTGAATACATTCATCAATTTCAACTGTGGTCACGATATAAAAGTGACAATCAACCCCATTTTTTGGTTCATAATCTGTTTGTTTGAAGTAAAGCACAAAGCTACACCATAGGCTATCTGTGCTCTGCCCACCACGGGTATCGAAATCCGGTTTCTAGCTTTGTAAGTCCGCAGACATACCGCTGTCCAATGGGAGGCTCGGTTCATAGAGCCGGACAAATCTCTCGCGAATGGCTACCCACCCTCTGGTCAATAGTTCAAATGCGTGTACGGTTTTACCTGAACTCTAGGTATTTCTGACCTGACCTTTTAACACACTTACGCATATGGTTATGTTGAAATTGAAAATTCCTTTTTAACAAAAGAATATGAAGTTCAATTTTATTATTATTATTCTATATTCCCATTAATTCCTGGTATTCTATTAAGTTCTGTATCAAAAGTTTTTAAGTCCATTTAAAAGAGTAAACTGAACGAAATAATGTCGTCTCCTCATCTTTAAGACAAAAATGATGTAAGTAAAAACTTTAGTTAATAACTCAAAAAGATGTGAAATGTCAAATTAAGCTATTAACGTTTCTCTTTTTAACAGACATGCGAAAATAAAAAATATATATCTATCGTGAGATTTTAAAAACTCACTAGATGACGCCACTTGATGAAGCACGTTCACATTTGTTTGGTAAATATACACATTGTTATCGCAAAACAAAAGAAAAGATAATTAACGAATTATGAAATAACAAGTATTAAACGTCATGACAAATTTAAGTTATTAGGTTAGATTGTTCAATATTCAACAATCAGGCTGTGAAAGCTTAATGATACCTGCTTAGCGTAAAAGCGTTAAAAATTATATTAATTAGGAGATTGCTAAAACAAAAAAACACATCTGCTGGAGACAGAAGCTTAGTGGAAATGAAAAAAAAAAACATGAATACTAACGAACAAGTGGTTAATTACAATGTTAATTAAAAACTTTGTCACGAGGAAGATCAAAATTTGGTGTCTTTTAAAAATGAAATTTAAATATTGTCCACTTTTAGAAGTGAGAAAATATTAACATACATGTCATAATATGCCGTAATTTATTACTATAAAACTAAAGTCATGCCTGCTTCTGACAGCTAAAAAAAATTTAACAAATAAAGAAGGCTTAAGAATAACAATATCATAAAAACTCAAATATTGTTAATATAATTATAAATTAGTCAATAATTTGTTATCCGTTTACTAGGATATTTTATCGCCAAGAAACATTTAATTCCAAGTTTTATAGTAAACTAGACTACCCGTGACCCGTTGGGTCACCAACTATTCAGAAGTTATGAAGAATTCAAGCTAATTTCAATATTGCACTGAAATGAAGGTTTATTTTGAGATAATTTAATTAAATATT
>NW_013668481.1:35052-44810 GCF_000517525.1 Limulus polyphemus | reverse complement strand
ATGAAGATGGGAACATTGAGAGGGAAATAGATTTGAACGAAAAAGTTTCATAAAGAGCGCGAACGGTAGTGTGATGTAAAATTACTCGTGCTAGAAATTTTCACAAAAGTTACTCGAAAAACGCTAACTCGGTAACCCGTAGCCCGATTTTAACAAAACTTGTTTTATTCTGTTTCTATTCTCATTTCAGGGGAGTGCCATATCTTACAAATATGGCACTATTGTGTGCCGTTTTGGCTGTATTTAATTACAGACAAGCAAACAAAAAACAATCTCGGAGTTTTATTAGTATATCGATAGATAGATAGATAGATGCTCATTTTAACAATACATTCTTGAAAGTTTCACCAAGTTGTTCAGCCATTCTTATATCAAAACTTACAGCCTGTGGAGAATTTTGGGCTAATGTAAGCCGTAACTAAAACTGTGATGTTTCTTTTCTTTCTTTCTTTTTGTACCCATCATTGATATAACGGCCCCGGCATGGCCAGGTGGTTAGGACGCTCGACTCGCAATTTGAGGGTCGCGGGTTCGAATCCCCGTCACACCAAACATGCTCGCCCTTTCAGCCGTGGGGGCGTTATAATGTGACGGTCAATCCCACTATTTATTGGGAAAAGAGTAGTCCAAGAGTTGGCGGTGGGTGGTGATGACTAGCTGCCTTCCCTCTAGTCTTACACTGCTAAATTAGGGACGGCTAGCGCAGATAGCCCTCGTGTAGCTTTGCGTGAAATTCAAAACAAACAAATAAACATTGATATAACACTGTATTCTCTGTTTGTTGTGTGTATTCATTTTCTTCATACTTTCTAGTGGTATTACCAACAAAGTATGTAGGGTAATAATCTATTATTAACCTATCCGCAGGTTTATTTACTGCGTTATAATCCTTATGTAAAAAAATATTGTAACTTGACAGGTAATACAAGCACACTTAACCTATAACGAATGAATGTAGTGAGATATAATGAAATATAATATATTTTCAATGAAGCTTGGTCACTAATTTATCGTTCTCAATCGTAATTTAAACGTCTAGGATCATCATCAGAATGTTTCAAAGTGAACTTGACTGCAGGACGCCAGTTATCTTCAAAATAAAAGAGAAGTTTTAAATTATTTTGACTGTCGTTCCAATTTCACCAATTCGTTGGATCTACCCATTATTTTAATTTGTGTTTCTGTGTACCATTGATTTATTGTGCTATCTCTAACATGCACGTGAAGATCATAGAAAAAGTAACAGTTGTTTACAGTAGTCTTGAATGACTGTTGTTGCGCAAGACGTGAGGAGAAACGATTCGGAGAAAAGACAATAAATGATAAAGTAACACGTATAAATAAAATCTGAATTTTGTTTTATTTTGCACGACGTTTCAGGCATAAGCCCTTCGTCAGGTAGTAAATAGCGTGTTACTAGAAAACTAGGCTAAGATTTGTCTGTTTGTTTATTTAGAGCAAAGCCACATTAGGCTATATGCCGTGTTTACCGCGAAGGATTGAGCCCTGGATTATAGTGTTGTAAGTCCGTAAACTTATCGCTGTCCAGCCGGGGGACGTTACACTACGAAGGATTATTTGAAGCGTCAGAATATACAAAGGTTCTAATTGTACAAGTTTTACGAGGAGACTGTTAACAAAAATATTGTTTGAGAATATAGCCAAAAACGTAACAAAGTCCATAAGCTCGGAATTGTTATCACCAGACCATTTCAACATTATCTCGATAAACATGGTTTACCTATTCCTAATAACCTTCCCCTAAACGAAGCTGAACGAAGTATGTTTTCTAAAGTGCTGTCGCTGAAATAACATTATAATATATATATATATTTATAAGCTATTTTGGATACACCTACTGACATCGGAAAGGAAACAATCAACGAAACAGTTACTACTGGCTATAGACACCAATACTGTTGACGACACTATACCAGACTTTACAACTACTTCTACATATTAATTATTAAAATCATTTGAGCCTAGACAGCATGAGTGGACAGCACGAAAAAAAGACCTACTACCTTTTGACATCTTCATTCACATTTGGCGATCATCAATGCACTAAATCTAAAGAAAATAGCTCTATAGCTCTCCGACCTAAGAGGAATAAAGAAATGAAGAGATGCCTTATTTTTGTATAGTAATTAAATCAGCTGACAATAATGCCACTATGGTCATGTGGCAACGAGATCTTTATACAGAAGAACTGAATAACCACAATTTGAACTTTTACAAAACACTCGATAAAGACTGTAACGATCTAAAACGCAAATAGCCACTACAACTAGGGTTGAAACACACAAAAACGAAATATTTTTCTTTGACAACCACGGAAATCCAAAATGAAACTTTCTGCAAAACCACTGAGATGGAAAAATATTTCGAACAACTTAAATACCTGACTGACGTCATCAAAAAAGCCCACAGCTATATAAATTCTTTATCACATACCATCGCCATCTAACCCTAAGACAAATGTCAAACCGACAGCCCTTGATATTAACATGCCATCCTCTCTACAGATTAGTGACAAATTTTATAAAATTTTGAAAGATTACTCAAGAATGACCCCACCACTACTGACATGTTCACTGTACTTTTTTTAAATCTCTTATAGACTTTAAACACCACATAATGCAATCAAAGCTACAATACAAAAATTTTTCTCGTCATTGGAGTTTACCATTATACTAGAACAATTTGTTTTGCTTCTATAGGCCGCGAATGAGTCTTTTGTTTCAGTAGGATATTCTGTCACGAGTGGGAGTGGGGGTGGATGCACAATTTGTAAGAATCATTTCTAAATGAATAAACTTCTCAGTGCACCCTATTTTGATCTATCCACATATACTGTATGTTATTTTTGAGTTTGTGAGAATAATGCCTCGAATTATATTATATTATATTTGTGAGAATATTACAAATAACTAACCCCTATAATAACTGGCCTTAGCTCCACATTTAGAGTACATTACACCTCCATAGAAATACGTCATTTACTCTATCCAGTTCAGCAGGTATCGGAGAAACAGCCTGCAGGCTAGGTGGCCGTTTTCGCGAATACCTTGGGTCTGTAAAAAAAGGCTTCACTAACCTTCCAGTTCTCACAGACGCTTCACTTCTCCTAATAATTGATACTTCCTACTGCATCTCTTCGGCATCAAAAGCGCACCATTCAAAAGGTTAAAACTAGAAAACCTAGAACATAGCCTCATCTTCCAACTCAAAACCATGACCCCTTATGAAAGTAAGAAAACTTTTACTTACAAGTAATTTTTTCACCAACTTTTGATTCGATCAAACTTTTCTCCAGGTGTGGCTTACTTACCATTCACTCCTCGTTTAATCTCTTCTAAAACCTTACCTTGGAAAACCTCACCAACTCTTAAAAATATTTACACTTTATTATTGTTCTGTGTATCTGCATTTTTGCCCCCCAGTTGCACAGCGGTATGTCTGCGGACTTACAACGCTAGAAACCGGGTTTCGATACCCGTGGCGGGCAGAGCACAGGTAACCCTTGTGTAGCTTTGTGCATAATTAAAAACAAACAAAGCTACATCTTTACGATATTTTGTACTTATATATTTATTTTACCAAATCCAAGTCCACTTGCTCTCTCTACAAGTTTCAATTTCCTGCGAATTTTAATACTGCTTACGAAAACATCTTAACAACGTTTTATTTCTCAAACAGTATTTTGGTTAAAGTGCCCCCTCATAGGACGTGTGTAATTAGAACCTTTTCTCCCCGGTGGCGCTACCTAGTGGCTCAGCGGTAAATCTGTAGGTTTAAGACGCTAAAAATCGGGTTTCCGTTTCCGTGGTAGGCAGAACACAGATAGTCCATTGTGCAGTTTGTGCTTTAATAACAAACAAATAAAATCTAACTCTTCACCGATTTATTCGTACTCTAGTTTCTATGTGAACAGTCTTTACTACTTGACGAAAGGCGTATGCCTGAAACATCGCACAAAATAAAACAACACAAAGTTTCTATTTAAACGTGTTAATTTATTCTTTATTGCATTTTATCTTAGTTTAAATAGTAAGTGATTCCAAACCGAAAATGATTATTATTTAACAAAAAACCTCAAAATGCTGTGAAGTTGTTCAGTACCAAAACCAATTACATCTAAGTTGTTTTTATGTTCATCAACAAATTTCATTCCAAAATCTATTCTTTCATGAAAAGGAATTGGAGAGGTAAAACATCTTTCGTTGTTTTAAGTCTTTGTAGAAAATTCAGTGTACTTGTTAAACGTGCCGGTACCAAATGTAAACAATGGTGAAGTAACTTATGAATGAGCCATGAATCTTTCTGGAGTCGTCTTACAGGCAATTCGGTCATAAGGAATTGTTTTCTTTATGGTGTTTGTGTAAGCCTTAAAAATTTAGAAGATCGACTATTATTTGGATTAAGGTTATTAATTAGTGTTTTAGAAAATGTGTATTCTGAGTTGTGATATTAATGATATCTTTACATTGTTCTTCTATTTTAATAGTTGGACCTCGTTGTTGTTTTTGATAATTGTAATGATGTGTAACTAATAGTGCATAGAGATGGATAACTATATAAGTATTATATATTTATCCTGATAATGAATGAAATTTTGCATGTTTTTTATAGTGCATAAATCTCACAGAAACACATAGTGTGTAAGTTTCTCTATTTACTAGAACACGAATGTTAAGATGTTTCTTACTAGCAAAACAAAATGTGTCCCGTACTGATTGATATTAAAAAAGACAGGTCATCGAGATAAGAAAAAACGTGAGCACTTAATGTTTACAAAATTGAATTTTGTATAAAGGGCAAAATATATTCTTAATATTGTGATATCCCTCTAAGATTACAAACATAAGGTGCCAATAAATCAGGCTTAAGAACCTGATAGGTTAGTGAGCGGTTAAAGAATCAGATTCAATGAAACATTAAAAGCAAACACAGAGGATTATACGTAACACATAAATCTTTATTAGCAAATATTTACAAATAAACATTGGAAAGTAAAATATATCTTTAGCAAAAGTCATGTTGTGAGACTGAAGATTCATAACTTGAGAGAGGTTCAAGCTTCATTTAGGATTTAATCATCACAGTTTTGAAAAATGCTTGATATATTTATCTGATTACGTCATTTAGTAAATATTGGGATATGTTCAACATACTTGCCTCCCGGTAAGTGTACGGACTTACAACGATAAAATCCGGGATTCGATTCCAGAGATGGTCACTGATGATAGCCCCAAAACGAATTAATATACTATAACTTTTACCAAAGAATTGAATTAAATTACCGAGATCTTCAGGCAACGATTTTCGACTTCATCAAATACAAATGATTATGAAAAGAATATTTTTAGTCCAAGACGTCAGAAAGTCTAATTCATTTAATCAAAAAATAGCGTCCTTTTTTTCTGTAAAATTCAACCTCGAAATGATGGTATTTCACCTTATAGTCCAAGACATTAAGAAATGTAGATTACTTGTTTCCCATCACTTGCAACTTCAGGATAGTGAACATTCTACACTGCAGCCCTAACGAATCAGCGAATTTGTCTTAGAGTCTACAGATTTGATCTTTTCATTGGTTCCAGCTCCACGTAAGTAGAAACGAGCTTTTTCATCTTAGAGTTAAAACTCATAATTTGGCGTTTCCAGTGATAAAATTGAGGGAGAATGTAAGCTTGGGATACGGAAATTCAATATGAAAAATTAGATTGTGTATAAATTTCTTAACTATTTTTGTCCTGCAATGATTACATTAAAGTAGAAATGTAGGCTTGGTGTGATATACTACATATCTAAACGAAATGTGATGTGGAAAAATAATAAGCATTCGCAGATGAAACTGAGAGAAATATTTGGTAGACCTAAACACAATGAAAATTTATTATCAGAAATGAGTTGGTGTTTAAATTCCTTAAATATCCTTGGGTTACAGTAGCAACACATAGTCGCTTTTTAATGAATTACTCATATTTCAGTTCTTTTATTGAAATTTTTATATATAAAACATAGCTATCTTACGTACGCATAGGTTCCTTTAATTAACCACGATGACGTTTCTGAGTAACCAAGAAATTCCCTACGATGTACTTTAGTGGAAATCCGCCATCGTTTCGCTGTTAACATATCAACTCCAAATTTTAAGATTTTTATGCACAATTAAAGAAACAAAGAAAGTACGTCAGAAGACTAGAAGACCTATTCAGAACAGATGTTTTATAGGTTAATGAAATAAACGTTATGTTTAAGAAAAGACAACTCATGATTTACTTACATTACTTGTCTTTTAGGTTAATACTACACACAATTTAAAAGCAGTGCCTATGGAAACAAATATCCGATTTTGAGTTCCATGATTTCAATATATATTTATACATATATATATATACGCCTGTAGATAACTTGTAAAATGAGAAACAATGTATCTAGCTATACATTGACAAAGTTCGGTTTAAACGCTGAAAGGTAGTGAAGCAGTAGAAAGCACAATGCCTAAAATTTCTAAACTGTAGAAAGATTTTTCCACGCTCCTTTTAATTTGTACATCTCGGATTGAAAATATGAGACGTTTATAAGAAAAAAAATAAATTTCACCTCTATCTTTTGCCCCCACAAGTATTTTTCCCACAAAAGTTTTTCCATAAATACCAAACTCATATGAGACACAAAATATTCTACTAAGCGTTATGTATATATGCAGTATAACATTTTAAAATAGCGTTCCATTGAATATTTTGTTTCTCATCATCCAGCCTTATCTGACGAGTTCTGATATTGAATGAAAATCTTATTGGGCAGTTACTTGTGGAACATAGAAGATAAATCTAGAAAGATATTTGTGATTTCGAGCCGCAATAGACAAATTTAAAAAATGTGAAAAAAAAAACGTATTCGGTTAACTTGTTTTTCAAAGTAACGGTGTTGAATAAAACCTTGAGTATAGAACAATACCAATTTAATTCGTTAAATCTCGCTAACAACATTAATTTTGATATACATCGACAGATGGCACGGTTCTCAAGAAAAATTCCACTGTTGCATCTGTAGTCGATTTCACTCCCACATTCAAAAGAAATTTACTATTCAGAAAAATTTCATATAGCTTTTGTCAGTACTTCCTAAGAATTTACGAGAGAAATTTAAGATACAGTGTGTACTGTAGGTGTTAGAGCATAAAGACCGGTTTTATAAACACTTTCTGCTCGTTTATATAAAAAAAAACTTTGTAATTATTCCTGTAGTTTCTTTAATCATTTAAGTCGTGTAGCTAATATATCAAATGCTATTGGACAGACATCGTTTTCGTATTTAATTAGTAACAAATACATAATATCATTGGGATCTTTAACGTTTTAACAGAATAATTAAATTTTCTGAAAGCAAATTAAATTATTCTGTGAACAAATTAGATAGTCTGTAGATTGCCAGTTAATTAAGTACGTTAATTTTTTAACAGTGCTGTTGAATCTTATTAATATTTAAAGAACCTGGAGAAAAGCTAAACATTAAAATGTTTGAACTTATCTAAGTAAATTAAGTAAAGCTTTACTTATTTCTTTTCTCTGCCAAAACGTGAATTTTAATTATGTAGAGGATTAATATATTCTTTCATTCGATATTCCCAAACAAACTGGCTACATTCCATCACCATATGAGGCCTGCTGTATTTATTTTCTTCGATCTTCCAAGCAGCACTTATGAGCTGTGAATTAGGCGAAACTAGTCTCTTACAGCAAGAACAGCGAATCAAAGAACAGATTAGGCCTCTACATAATCTTTTCTTCACTGAAATTTACATTTTGGCCAATAAAAAAATTAACAAATAAATAAATAACCAATGAGATCGCTGAATAATAACGCATAACTAACTGTAATGCCATGTCAAATGCTATCCAAAAATTATTTTAGGTGAGTAGTGACTAAATAACTAAACCAAATAAAATGATTTAGCCATATGTCCAGTACAAAAAGTGCTTTACTCGTGGATAAGGAGAAAAAAAATGGTGTAATTTGCAAGATAATGGTATTTTCATCGACTCGTGGATTGAACTGTCAGGTCAGTGATTCTTGAGATTCAGGTATATCTGTCCCTAAGTTTTAAGTATTAATCAGAGAGAAGGCAGTCAGTCAGTCGCGTTAAAATAACGGGACTAATTGTCATTTTTATAATACACATGCAGTTGTAAGTAGATAACATGTTAAACGGTATCGCAGCGCGAACCTTAGACTTTGATACCGTAGCCCAACACGCTAAACATTGAACAATGGCTGACTGTTAACGTTAGCATCAAAGTAGTAGATGTTAGTAAGGTTGTAAGTATGGTATTTTTATAGTCTTGCTTCAGGAAGATAACCCTTAAACATTATAAAGTACGCTTTATAATGTTTAAATGTATGTTGAAAGGTTGTTTCGTGCAACTAAAACTATTAATCTGATTGTCATCCTACACATGCTATGGCCATATTTCGAATACCAGTATATGAATAGCAAAGCTTCATGTGGAGATCCAAATTTATTTAAGGAAGTAACATCCTCTTTTATCTCCTGGATATCCCTGCTTCTATAGAGGAGAGCAACCTCCTTCAAAAGTACTTCCGAGATTCAGACTATTTTGATAATGAGTAAATGTTAGACCTTGTGCAACAGAAAATTAATATTCCGACAACTTGTGTATAAATGTATTTCCAGTTTTGCCATCGAATGAATCATTTGATCGCATTGTTCTCCGAAGAAAGGATAGCGGGTTCTTCGATCCTTCAGTTAATGATCAGAGTTAGGCATCGATCGCTACACGCGAACATAAAAGTTTTCAAGATGTTGTATGTGATATTTAACTTGCACAAAGACAAAAGTAAGTTGATGTATTTTCCATCTGCTCCTCCTGCGGTGCCAGAACTTAAGAAACACTCTAGGGAAATTAGGCATTGACGTGAAACATGAAAGAAAAGTTCGAAAAGATAAACAATAAAGACAGTAACTAGGTTTCAGCCTTCTAAGAACTTACGTTTCAAATCATGCATATTGAAAGTAATGTAAAGAATAGCTTAATTTTAGCGTTTTTTGTTTGTTTTTAATTCATAACAAACAATTTTGAAGAGCATAGAAACAATCAGCGGTTGTTCAGTTTGAGCCTCCTACATTTTTTACGGTGCTTATAAGAATATAAAAATGTGTTTCTTTCTGCAATCTTCCCTCAAAGCTGCACAAGAGGTATCTGTGCAAAACAGGACTTTCAGAACGTAAACTCAGCCAATTAACAAAATTCCAATGTTAAAACACCATAAACAAATGAAGAAGATAAACTTCCAAAGCTACTTAGTCCACCCGGAACGCTGTAATAAACCCACTGCTTCTTAAATCCGCAATATGTACCTTATCTGTCTTTCTAAATACCATCTAAATCACGGATAGTCCTTGAAAGAGATGACTACACACTACGCGAGAGGGATGCAAATAATACAGATAGTGGGGCAAAAGTACTTGCTATTCAAGCCTCGCATGAAGGTATTAATTAACTGTAATTGAATGAGGATTCTGTCTCCATCTTTAGAAGTGATTATTAAGAGTGGCAAAAGAATGAACACGTGAGTCATAAGAGAAAGTAAATATACCAAAAACGTTTGGAAACTCTTGAGCAAAATAATGAGAAATCGCACCACAAGAGTGAATATATATACACCTGGAAAAAAGTTAAGCACCCCCAAATATTTTTCAGGATTGCTTATTGAAAATAAGGTTTAAT
>NW_013668481.1:16387-34146 GCF_000517525.1 Limulus polyphemus | reverse complement strand
CCAGGTGTATATATATACAAAAAATATCACCTAAAATTGGTAAAGTCTGGAAGAAAAGAATGAAGGGTTGCACACTAGAAACCGCAGGAAAGTGGTTAAAAAGAAGTAACTAACACCGTTAAATCTGCGATTGACATGATTGTTTGTTTTTTTAAATAGAACACCTACCATCACAGTTTACGAAAATAAACCACTAGCTCTTCGTCTTACACCCACCAATAATTTTTATCCAGAAAATAATTCATACAGTATTATTATTGTAGTTGAGCTTGAGAGGATCATTTATACATTACAGAAATGCGTGTAAGTTAACTAATATTTTCCCTACGAATGGCAAAACAGTTCTAGAAACACGTTCACATGTTTGGTAGTCATCTAGCCTCAGGGTTAAAAGCAAATCGTTTCAAAAATTCTCATATGAAAATAAAAAAAAAATATTTCTTAGTTTGCAATATTTGTAGCCTCTTTTTCAGTTTTAGTTTCTTAAGAGCAGTCTGATGTATTATATAGCCTATAGATGACTGAAAATCTTTGACGGTACCATAATTCACGTCATGCATCTTGTTTTTGAAAAACCATGGTTAACTTTTCGTACATTCGAATGTTTAACTATTTTTTTCCATCATATTATAATTTCCATTGCTAAATTTTAACTCATACCCAAAATTAAACTCTTTTTTTTTTAACTTAATATAATTTCAGTAGTTAACTTTGGTCCATACCTAAAGTTAAGCTTCCTTTTTCACCGTATGATAATGATTCACATGGCTAACATTTGGTCCATACCCAAAGTTGAGCTTTTGGCTTTTCCTCACATTATAATTCCCGTGGTTAATTTCTAGCTTATATCCAAGGTTAAACTTCCTTTTTTCTCAAATTGATGTAATTTCCATAGTTAACTTTCATCCATACCCAAAGTTGAGCTTTCTTTTTTTCATCTAAGTAAAATTTCCATAGTTAACTTTCATCCATACCAATGGTTAAGCTTTTTTTTTACACTGAAATAGATCCAAAGTTAAGCATCTTTTTTTTTTAACTCTAGTATAATTTCCGTGATTAACTTTACTAGAAATAATTATTGAGCTACATCTGTGAATATCTAAAGTCACGAATTTCTGTTTCTGTGACTTTTCCTCTTGGGTTTTTTTCGGTAGATCTTGCAATTTAATTATGACATTTAAAAAGTTTTAATTTTGTTAAAATATAACTAAATGTTAATGTTGACGCTTTTTCTAATCAATACATCATTGAAACATTATATACAATTAACTTAATTTACACAATATTTTACCAATATCAAAAGCAGTCTTTGACACACTGAAAAGCGCCAAATATTAAAATGTTCATATATTTCCATAAGCTGAGAATACGGACGTCAGAGGCGTCAGACAACATAAGGCAGTATAATCAGTTCATTGCGTGGTATGATAATTTTTGTTATCAGTGTGTTTACTGATTTCTTTTGTCGATCGAAATTGCCTCTTTGACACTGCGATAATGATTTATTTTTTAGTGTTTGGTTGTAATAACAGTACTGGAACACCACCAGGTTTAAGGTGTTTTGTTTGTTTTTTTTGACGATCGGAAAACACGAAAAGTAACATATTTTGAAAGAACATGTTTTGACCGCGACCCCATTAAAATGGCAGAAATGGAGAACAACGGTGCCATAATGAAAGGGAAATCAGGTGATACAGATACCAACAACACTTGCTGGAGTGGATGAATGTTTGATACAGTGCAAAACGAAAAAACGTTAGCGAAACTGATGTATCTAAGAGGGAATTCGACAAACCACGCCGTGCCGAAGTAAGAAATTTGGTGTTTCATTTATTTGTTGTTTACAATAATCAGTAAATACAACTTAAAACAGTACAATTTATTGGTTATTTTTGTAAGATTTGTTTGTGTTTACAACCCTTCTGAGCACGAATAATGCAACGTCAACTTAATAGATTCGTTTGTAGAATTTCGCGCAAACCTACTCGAGGACTAACTGCTCTAACCGTCCCTAACTTAGAAGTGATGAACTAGAGGGAAGACAGCTAGTCAACACCACTCACTGCCAACTCTTGGGTTGCTTTTTTGAATATATATATATATGGATATTGTAGCCTCATTTACTCAGAATAAAACGATGAAAAAACTATTTAAATGCAATTCGCAATTCGCATTTCACAGTTTACTAACTGCATTTCGCTCTTGAACTACAAGCTATTGTGAGAGACATAAATTCTACCTTAGCAGCTAGAGCCATATTGGCAGCATATAACAATTACTGAAACCCATTTAATAGTAGATTTAGATTATGGAAAATGTCTTGAACTACAAGCTATTGTGAGAGACATAAATTCTACCTTAGAAGCTAGAACCATATTGGCAGCATATAACAATTACTGAAACCCATTTAATAGTAGATTTAGATTATGGAAAATGTCTTGAACTTCATAGCTTTGTGAAAGCTTACAAACGTTGTTACGTCTTCTAAGTGGAATATGCTAATATAGGAAAACATACTTAATTAACTATGCTTTACATCTATTTATGTGGGTTTTTAAACATAATAAAAGTTTATATCTGATTATATAAAACCTTGCTCAGTTGTGTAGGTTACATGGAAAAACTGTTGGCATTAAGATGATAAGTTTGTTACTAAGCACAAAGCTACACAACGGGCTATCTGTGCTGAAGGTGATAGAACTTTCTGTATCTTGTGATTGAGTAATATTAGCTCATAAGTGGTGGTTCAATCGCGACTGTGATTTTTCGAATTACACACATTGCAGATGGGGAAGCTTTTGTTTAAAAAACTTTTTGTTGTTATATTTCGCATCATAGAGGAGTTCTTTATTGCGAAAACAAGCAGACACCATTGTATGTGATCGACCATTTTCGGTAAACTAACTCGCTGAGACAAGAGAACAACTGAAACGTGACTTTCGGAAATATACGAGGTTCTTACCTGGATTCTTATGAAGAAGCTATTTGACATGATTCCCATACAAAGGGCCGTCTTGATAGTACAAGCTGTTCTGTGATCTGAGATGTAATGGGGCTACATTAATATATAGATAAATGTTGTTTTCTCGGTGTGTGTATTTCATATGTGATTGCATGATTTCGACTACGGATATGCGGGTCTTTCGCTGGCGTCCTGTTACCGCTGTAATTTCGAGCCGTGGATGTGTTATAAGGGTGATGGCCAAATCCCATTATTTGGTCATGCAAGAGTAACGCCCAAGAGTTGGCGGTGGGTGCTGTTAACTAATTTCTTTCCTTCTAGCCTTTCAGTTTAAATTTGTGGACGGCCAGCACTAATAGCGCTGGAATAGCTTTGCGCGAATATCAAAAAGCAAACAAAATATAAAGTATTTATCAAAGTGTATATGAACGTAAAGTCAAACATAGAAATAATATCAAATTAATAAAAATAATGAGTATAATAATTTTTTTGTTATTGTATGGTGAAGATATAAACACATCATACAGAAAGAGATAAGTTTTGAAGTGATTTGCGAAGTTCACCACTATTCATCTTTATCTTATAAACTTTGTAACAGGACAAGTTTTATCTCCAGATGAGAAAAATATTAGTTTTATTTATTTCCTGAATCTCAGTTCTACACTTTCATCAAAGAGTGCAGCTGCTAGCGAGGCTAGACTATAACTGAAAAAACAACTCAAGAGATTTGTAAATATTGAAATAGAAAACGTGACACGTATTTCAAAGTATTGTTCCAACAATAAGATTTCAATAATATAGTAATTGTGAGGTTGAAAAAATACATGTATTGGTTTAACTAGAAGACACAGAAACGCGAGAGAAAAGAAGAGTTGGAGAAAACATATATATATGTACACTCTTCTCTATATACACACACACACATATATATATATATATGCGCGTTCACACATAATTGTGTGAAAGACTTTTCTAAAAGACACACAATTTTAAGAATGAATGATACGTTTATTGTTAGTTATTATACTATATTATTAATAAAGTATTTATCAATGAAATTTCCAAATGTCTTAACAGTTCTGATAAATACTTTATTAATTACTAGCGTAAGTACCCGGCTTCTCTTGGGTTAATAGGTTGATATATTCTAGATGACTATGTCAGTGTGTGTATTCTGAACCTATTTTAGCATAAAAGTATAACCTATATTCTTTCTTGCTAAGCAGCATGCCATAAAAGTCATTGTTGGAATGCATTGTTAACAAAACGCACTGGCTTTTCTATATATTAGAAATTGTTATATAAGGAACCATGTCTTTTCTATGTGATTTTTCGCTAGCTTGCCTCATAAAAAGATGCGTAGATACCCAGGTGCACACCCTCAGGGTCCACTTAGTATGTGGGCAAGATTTCAGATTTCTAGGTTCTTTCCTCTTGGAGTTATGGTGGTCACACACACAGAAATGCCCTTTTATTATTATAGATACAATCGCTGAATTATATGCTTTCTTTGTAGATTGTTATGGACACTCTTATTTCAAATTAAGTCCTGTTAGTCTCAGTTCTTATAAGTTGTATCTCGCCTGATCATGCCAGATAAACCTGGTGAAACGTCGTGACAAAATAAACAAAAAATTTACAGCCGCTAAAATCCTGTTTGAAATATAAAAATAACAAGAGTTATTTCTGATATCTAAAAATAAAAATAATTAATACAAAGAGAGTCAGGCTTGTTCTGATCTACTTTTATTATTATTAATGTTTCCGTTGTTGTTGTTGTTTTTTTACCTAATTTTCATGGCACAATTATTAGAATATCAATTATGACTGTAATGGTGACTTACATATAGTTTATTTCGTAGCGAAAAGTCGTTCTTAATTTCTGTGACGTACGTTCGACAATTAGATCAAAATGTATTCGAAGCTTATGGTAAAGCTATTCTGTTTTTTCTGTGTTCGTATTTTTGAGAAGATCCTATATCATGTTGATAAAATCTTGTCTGAATTTCATGGTAAAGTTAAGTGAAACTTTCCATTTAAGCGAGACTCATTTTGCACCGATCTGATAAACTGGTAATCAGTAAACAACAGCAACTCTTTACAAAGTACGAAGAAACGACTATTATAAGTCAATTGTTTCAGATGTGTTTTATATTAAATTTTCTTCTAAAAACAGTAAAAATATACATAAACAATTACAGCATTTCTGATTGAAAAAACAAAGAAAAACATGTAGAGCTGATAAATTTCTTACCGCCGTATTTTAGCGTAATATAATATAAACTAACTTATTTGTTGTTGTTTTTCCTTTACACTATTCCATTTTACTAAATTTATATACTTTAGTCTATTTTCTTGAATGTTAAACTGACCATACTTGTTCCTTTGAAAAAGCTCCCTGTGGCTCAATGGCATGTCTGCAGGTTTCGACATCCGTAATGGGCAAAGAACGTATAGCCTATCATGTTGCTTTGCGGTTAACAACAGTGAAGAAACGAATCTTTTAAAAAGAGTCTCGAATGTCACTAAAAAGCTTTCTTCATCAATGGTAACTTCTTGAAAATGTGATTGTTGGTAGTAAAGAATGTTTGAAAAGGTCGTTTTTATTTTTATAAACACAGAAGTTTTCTATCATGTGATGCAGACGATAGATATTGCTTTCACTTGATTTGAGTAATCTAACCCCAGTCAGGACGATTGAAAATCTTGTTCATTTATACTACTGCTTCTCAAATTATAAGCTCATAACGCTACAATTCAGAGTTAAGTTCCTACGGTGGGCATGACACAGATAAATATTTGCACATATTTCTAATTAACAGTTAACAGACAAACTAAAATTATATTCAGTATTATCGTTCTTGAGCGTTTTAGACACTATGTATTTGATTTATGATTCTTTCTTGGATATACAGATTCAGTTTTATTATGGTTAAGTTATATGTAATATCCATTCTGAGCAAATAACCAAAGCAACACATTCTACTTGTTACACAATAATACACTTTACGTTGTAATTACATCAATGAGCACATTATATTAATAAAATTGTTTTGAATACACATCTCAGCCGTTATATATTCGCGGTAGAAGGGAATGCATCAGAACTACACGTTGACAGGTAGTAGGTGTAATACCATTGATATTGGGGAATGTATCACAGCCCTTTCCGACAGAAAATATTCATACACTCAGATCACAAAGATGTATTCAGCTCATATTTTTATAATTTCTAACACGAGGATATCCTTTTCCACATAATTACATTGGAAAACAAAAAATATAAATCAACTAGGGGCACCAGGACCATCCCAAATAGATTTGCAAACGGTGGTACCCGAGCCCTTGTAAGCAACGGACACAAAAATCAGTGTAAAAAGACAGTCATGTGCTCCAGGCAACAATACATAACATAAGCAAAAACGATCTCCGTCAGGAAAAACAATAGAAATCACGTGCATACAAGTTGCTTCTACGACATATCCCTTGAACTATCACATAGCTCAAGCAGCTGGAAAACGAAATGGGTATTCATACTATTCTAAACGAAAACATGCCTAACAAGTCGTCGGACGTACCACCTATGGCTTTCTGTGCGATAAGACTGTTGAAACGGGTGCTTGAAAACATTCATCCTCGTACATTAGACAACTTATGAAAAATAGCAGGGAGGAATGGTGTGCTTGAGACATTAAAGCCTTACGAAGAAACCCTTTCCAATGGAAACTACACTGCAAGGTTATTGTCAAAAGCTTTATCGTCAATTAGGGCATGACCGGAAAGAGCAATATGGAGTTTAATGACGTGGTGAGTTCCCCATAATCGTTTTAATATAAATTACTCAACCCTCTGTATTTTACACATGAAATATTTAATTAATATTTATACATATCTAGGATATAGATTCACAAACTAAGTGTTTAACGAATGTGTAATAGCATATACTTAAAGGGTTGAAATTGCATCATTGGACATGAAATATTCAGCTTTTAATGGTTATTCATTAACGAACTTTTAGTTGTTATTGTATAGAGGGCACTAAAATATTACTAGACAATAAAGAATGATGAATGAAAAAATAGAATTATGTAACAAAAAACCTTTTCTACTTAATTAACGCCTATTGAGCTTATTTAAGCCTATAGCTTTTGTCCAGGTACTGTGGAAACACTCTTAAAGCTAAAGCACAGGTTTTGTAGTTCACTACTTTCAATGTAGAGCCAGGCTGTGGATCCGAAGGCCAAGGTTCTATCCCGCAGAATATGCTCGTTACTTTTAGCCTGCTATGAAAATTATACTCAATCTTGATGTTAAGAGTAGCGGTATAAGGGAAATGTGATTTGCCTGATAATCCTACCTCTGGTCATCATTTCGAAACTAGAGACGACAAAACTGCCAGAGTCATTTAAAACGGCAGAATAAACCCTCAAATTTTTTATGGTCAGTCTTATACAGTTACCAGTATGCAAACTGATCTACAGCGCCCCTGATGGGAATTATGTGACATTAACGTCGCCCTTCCGAACATCTAACTTTATATTAACCCTGTATATATATATATATAACCACAAAAAAGACATAAAGCCACACAAGAAGTGACATAGAGGAAATCTCGCTCTTCAGAGTGTATGCCAAGTTTGGTAGGGATCGGTTAAAACTGGAGGTGTGAAAGGTAGACAGACAGAAGCTTTCCGAGGAGTAATATGAGGGCTCAGGTACGAACGCATCTCATTTCCAGAGACATCCTACGGGTGCTTTCAAAGTTTGGTAGAGATCAATAGAATAAATAGATAAGGAAAACATAGGGAACCCAGACGTGACATAGTGGATCAGATCCAAAAATCGACCGGGGTCAAAACGGTGCCCTAAGGGTGTATTCGAAGTTTGTTAGAAATCAATAGAATAGCATGGGGAACACATTCGTCATTCTCCATAGCGCCTGAAGATTGCATGTTGAGTTTGATTGATATAGCTACCATTCGGATATCATTATTTTTATTTAAACTGTCCTATAAGACAAGTATCTAATTACGAAGTATCTCTAATTTTATCAAGTTTATTATTATATTTTTTTTAAAAGTATAAGTACCGAAATTGTGTTCATGAGTGTATAGAGAGCTAGTTGTACTTCAAGTTTACATAGAACTTGGCCTATAATTTTTGTCGTTACTGTATGAATTAGTGAAACAGGGAGCTAGTTGTACTTCAAGTTTACATAGAACTTGGCCTATAATTTTTGTCTTTACTGTATGAATTAGTGAGACAGGGAGCTAGTTGTACTTCAAGTTTACATAGAACTTGGCCTATAATTTTTGTCTTTACTGTATGAATTAGTGAGACAGGGAGCTAGTTGTACTTCAAGTTTACACAGAACTTGGCCTATAATTTTTGTCTTTACTGTATGAATTAGTGAGACAGGGAGCTAGTTGTACTTCAAGTTTACATAGCACTTGGCCTATAACTTTTGTCTTTACTGTATGAATTAATCAGACAGGGAGCTAGTTGTACTTCAAGTTTACATAGCACTTGGCCTATAACTTTTGTCTTTACTGTATGAATTAGTGAGACAGGGAGCTAGTTGTACTTCAAGTTTACATAACACTTGGCCTATAATTTTTGTCTTTACTGTATGAATTAGTGAGACAGGAATACGGTAAAATATTTTCAGTTCAAACTAAACTCTTTATCTTCCATGGATTTGCAACTATAACTTGATTAGACGTTTGCCAAATTAATGAACATGCTCTCTAGTTACAGATATAATTTAGAGTTTTTTAAAGCTATCAGTGTTTCTGTTTGTGTGTTTGTGGCTAAGGATAAAACTACACAATGGGTTAGCTATGCTGTGCCCACCATGCGTATCGAAACCCCGTTTATGGCGTTATAAGCCTTCAGTCACTGAGGGCAGGTATGAATGAAAATGTTAAGAGCACACATTTTGGGAATAGAGAAAAAACGTCAGAGAATTACAAAAGTGACGCCTCGAAATATCCATATACAGCCATCTAGATATATTTGTTTTGATTTAAATTTAGGAAAATTATCTAATTATGACTGTATGTTTTGTTAGATTGCAGTAATATTTTACGGGCCAGCATGGCCAGGTGGTTAAGTCGGTCGACTCGCAATCTGAGGGTCGCGGGTTCGAATCCCCGTCACACCGAACATGCTCACCCTTTCAGCCGTAGGGGCGTTATAATGTGACGGTCAATCCCACTATTCGTTGGTAAAAGAGTAGCCCAAGAGTTGGCGGTGGGTGGTGATGACTAGCTGCCTTCCCTCTAGTCTTTCATTGCTAAATTAGGGACGGCTGGCGCAAATAGGATAGACCTCGTGTAGCTTTGCGCGAAATTCAAAAACAAACAAACAATATTTTACGAGCAAACAGTTACGTCAATAGAATAGTTGTAAAATTATACCTTTAAATATTTCAAGTTTCAGCCACGGGGCAATGTAGATTTATTAAATACTAGATATGAATTGTATTGATTTATTTTTAGAGCAAAGCCGTCTGCTGTGTCCACCGCGAGGAATCGAACACCCGATTTTAGCGTTGTAAGTCCGTAGATATACCACTGTGAAAAACAAGATCGTATGTATTACTATTAGCCACTTGGCCTTTTAAACAAACATTTAGAGCAATGTTTATTTAATTTCCCTTTCACTTAACAATATACAAAAGTTTGTATATATTACAAAGAGTTCAATTTTAATGCATAGTACTATTCGAGCTTTATTTACTTAGTGTTAGGTGGCTTTTGAAAATGATTATAGTAGATATTCAATGGGGATTTGTATTTATCCCTACTTATATTACGTATGATATAGCTATTTAATTTCCTTAAGAGAGCGCTTTTATCTAGATTCCTCATGAAATAGTTTATTGAATTCTATATAAGCCTGTCTGGCAACTTCGGAAAGTTGACATAATTATGTTAAAAAAAATTGCCGAAGGCGTTCTGGGAACTCTGTAAGCTGTAAAGTAGTGAATTTTGAATAGTTTGTTACTTTGAGAAGTTTGTTTTTGCTACATTTATCCAAGATGGTTTTGCTTTTAATGCTCTTCAGATGACCTGCCCAGATAAGTTTCGTATAATATGTGAGACGAAGAAATTTAGTTGAAGTAGCAACCTGAAGAAGTGTTCCGTGAATTTTGCCAGAAGTTTGGTAGTTTTTGTTTGTTTGTATTTTTTTAGATATAGTGCAACAAACAACTTGAGTTATTTTGGGAATTTATCTTGATATGCCATTTATTTCACCCATCTTCTGTTGATTTAAAAGTGGTTGAGTATTTATGGATGTTTTTGTTGTATTTGGGGAACTCTTCCAGATAGCTATATCATTTGCAAATTATGATGAGATACGGCTAATTTTGTCTAACAGCAGCATGCTGTTTACATACATGATAAATGATATAGAATTAATTGACTTTCTCTCTGGACCAGCCGCTTCAGAAGTAAAGAAATCTGAATATTTGCTTTCCACGTTAACTCTAGTTCTATTGCCCAAAGAAACTGGATAGCCAACGGATAATACAATGCGTAGTTTCATCTTGGACAATTGAAGCCGAAGGCCGTTATGCCAAACACTGTCGAAGGTCGTTTTTTCTACGTCTAGTAAACAATGACTTTTATTAAAATTATCAATGTCTGTTTCTGTTAGGCTGATTGGATAATCAGTCTGAATTTTTAAATCCATCTTGAAATTCAGATTATTTATTACTCATTTCTAGGAGAGTTAGTAATTTGTTTTTGATTATTTTTAGGGGATTTTGCCTAGACAGCTAATGAGGGTAATATATCTATAGCTTTCTGGTTTATCCTCAGGTTTTCCTTCCTTATTTAAAATAGCAACACTTGCTTGTTTCCAAGAGTTCCGTTTGCAGCCTGAATTTAAAGATAAATCAAATAGCGTTTATAGGTGTTCATATTGTATTTAAGTGCCTTTTGTATGAGAATGAATTTTATTTTGTCTTGGTCAGGAGCTTTTTTTCTTTGTATCTTAAATGTTTTGATGATTTCTCTGTTTTGTGAGTGGCTTATTCAATTTATGTATAGTGTGATTTTAAACCTCTGAAGATTGTGTTTAATTTCGTTTAAAGTTATGGGAAAATAGATTGTGTATAATGAGGTATTAGTTTTAACAAATGTATTTGTTTTATTGTAGAAGAAAGTGTTGTTCTGTGTAGGTGTGGGTTATTTAGTGTTTTTTGTCGACACTCAGTGTAATCTTTTAAAATATCCATACATCTATTATGGGTTATTTGGAGTTTAGTTGAGAGAAGAAATCGTCAAATTTGTTTCTTCTTTAGTCTTTTTACTTCGTTTCTAATAGTTTAGTGCGTTTATATGTTTATTAAGACTTTTGTATTCATATATGCATTTCTTAGCTTTTTTCATCTTTTGACTGTGTTAGTGGTTTGTGCGTGTTTAAATATATTTATGTGTCTGCTGATTTTAGACACTCGGCGCTTACACGGCATTAGTCATCAAATATTTTTTTTTTACTTTCAAACTTCACAATTTTTGAATCTATTCTTAAGTGTTTGCTTGTAGCGCCACCTATGCAAATACATTAATTTTCCTCTGCATTTATACATATATTCTATATTTTGATGTTTGAACAACATATTAGTCAGGATCTTCAACAAAAAACAAAGATTCCCTCTTTTGGAATTCTGAAAATATCGGAAGAAAAACCAATAATATTTCCATCTGGCCTTAGCGGCAATATCTTAATTACAAATGATACCTGTGCACCAGGATGAGTTACATGAAAAACCAACTCTGTATTAAATGCTTAATGGTGTTACGTGTTTTGCTGTAGCCGATGTAAACAATATACAAACGTGGTATCGGAGATGTATTAGTTTATGGCAAAACAACAGGTGAACTAAGGTGGACTTTGCTTTTAAACAGTATTGTTTTTACAATGATATGCTAAGAAATACATGGCCGTGGAGTTTAGTGATACCAAAGTACATAACATTGAATGAAGGAACTCTGATGCAAAGGGACATATTTATCGTAATGGATGGAACTGTCGTTTAATTTGTGACTATAAAAAAGCTATCTTTCAGCAACAGCAGTAATACGATCACGTCCGCTTTTAAATCGTTTTATCCTGACTCGTATATCTTAAACAGCATGAAACCATATCGTTCTACATAATACATAGTTACCAGAGCTTATTACTAACATAACATCATAAATTATTCTAGTGTTACATGACATGGAATTTATTTATTTATTCATGTTTACCGTTTTCCAAAGAACCAGAAAATAATCCAGCTTCTGGAGAAGGTTTACTGTTATAATGGGTCATTTACATTTTCAGAAGTCAATGCCATTGATGTTTGGATCATTTTATGTGTTTAATTATGAATATCCACGAAGACTTGGAGGATTATTTGATTTTATTCAGCAGTGAATAATGTTTTTGTATACAAGTACCTTTAGGTTAACAATTATAGTTCTCATAATTCTTATGAGGACAATTCTTTGAGAAATAATTGCAATTATATATTTGCCCAGTTTACCTAACACGGGATTTTTGAAATCATAAAGTGAAATCGTATACCACTTTTTATTCCTGTGTTATTGTGTGCATGTTCTACAGAGTCATTTAAAGTTGTGTAATCATTAATGAGATATTGATATTTTCATTGAGGGAATGAATAGACAGTTTGGTGAACGTGTGATTTATACATGTGTTTACTTCACACATTCACGCATTGTTAAACAATACATAGGCACATTAATTTAGCTAGTAATTTGCTTAATGTTATTTTTTAAAGCACATAAACTTTTCTTCCGTTTTGTTGTATATTGTAGTGTGAAGACTAAGCCTAAAGGCAAGTAATTAAAGAAAATAATTCAAACTAGATCTTTTCATTTTGTAAACTTAGTCTGATAAAACAGACGATTCAAAAATTTTACAAACTATTCTTAGTTTCCCATTACAGGTATTTGGCTACAAACCTATATATACGTTAGAAAGTTTAGGTATTTTGCTGTCTTGTCTTTTCCACCATAAACCTAAGATAGCTTTGTTCCAAAACACAGGTTTATGATAAGAACGAACATTCAGTTATTTAGGCTTCTTGTAACTTACTTGTATAGATATAGTTTGTGTGTGGAACTTAAAATATGTTGATATTTGTAAATTATTTGATTATAAGCCTAACATATCACACGTTTTACAAATTTATTGTTTTTTTCACACACGTGTATATTTTACCTTAGATTTCTCTTCTGTGTGAATCCAAGCTGAAAAAGAAAAAATAAGGGAAATGATAAAAAAACAGAGAAAATACATCCCAAGGCTATAAAATGTGTATGAGAATTAATAGATGCAGAAACTAAGTAGAGTTTATAATGCAGAAAAACAAAACATGTGTAAATGAAAAATGGCAACTCAATTTGTTAGTGTGATTATCTGCAAATTAGACGGACATTTTTAGTTTTGCAAAGTGCTAGCTACACCATGACATGATCTTCTTGGTATACACTTCAAGGCTTGAGTCACATATGTAACGGATTTATTATTATACATTTATTTTAATACCGATGTTTGTTTAAATTTAATTGATATTTAGAAATGTACATAAATTATACTGTTAAATACGTATTGCGAAACTCCCGCCTATTCTCTTGAGTTGTAAAAGATCCTCGATGTAAGAATCAACAATATATATATATATATGTGTTGGTACGTAAACGCCAGTGTAGCTTTGTATTGTTACGTAATCTGAATTTTTGAAAAACTTTCCATACGCCTATAAATATAACCAACACGACGCGCCTAAAAAGAGTATATATTGTTGGTTTGCTATAGTTGGTGTGCTATAAACTTCGGAAGCTATAATTGTGATTAACGCTTATTAATCGGAAAAGTTCAGATATTCGACCAGAAACATTTATAAATTTTGAACATTACAAATCATTCAACTTCAGTGGATTTACATCGAACATTAGTACTTTTACGAAAACATTAGCTAACGTCATCGATGGAAACTCGACCTGTAATATGCGTTTGATCATTGAGAACTACAGGGCTAGCTAGCTCTCTGTTAAGTGAATTGTACCTACATCAACTCGAAATCAATTCGCTCATCGTCAACCCTCGATAAGATATCAAGGAAATTCCAGACTAGAAAAAAGACTTTGTATTGCTTGTAAGTTTGTGACACTTTTGTATATAAATCATAGTTTGTAATAACTATTTGAAATAATTGTTATTGTAAGTTGTATTGTTGTGTATATAGTAAAATATATTTGTATTAAAAAAAGAAAACTGTGTGTGTGTCAATCATGTTGGCAATTATCATCAATTGGATATATATCGGCATTTATTTAAATACTAAATCCAAAGTGCAAGTTAACTCAGTTTCAGACATTTCGAAATTGTAATACGTAACACATAGTTACACCATGACATGATCTTCCTTGTATACGCTTCACGGCTTGAGTCACATAGTTACACCGTGACATGATATTCCTGATACACGCTTCACGGCTTGAGTCACGTTATCACACTTGTTTCGTAAACAGAAGTCTGGCCGATATTATGGCTACCACTCTAATGTTAATCACCCATGCTATTGGTAAAACGGGGTTCTTGTTGTGTATAAATGATCCTTAGAATAACTCCATAAAAAACAATATAAAAGTTAGCTCAGATATCGCGGTGCATTCTGCCCCAATTAGGCATCAGGTCCAAATAAGGACCTTATTGCTTAGTCTATTCCATAACACAAGGTGATTGTCAATATGTTTAGTCTATTCCTTCCCTCTAGATTTTACCTCGCCTGGTGTATCAGCTTTTGTTTTATGCAGATCTTCATTACTAATCGTGTATACACAACAAACTGCTATTTTAACGTAATACACTTTAACATCGCTAACACCAAACATGTTTCTCAGTATCTTGGTTTATTAAAATTTTTAATAAAATACGCTACCCTTCACTCTACCTATTAAATAATATTGGACATGGTAGTTTCATCCAATAAACATTCAAAAACTGTCACCATAAAAATGTTCATATTAATCGTTTTATAAGGACAGTTTAGAAATCTGATTGCAGTAAGAAAAAGTCGCATTGATAATTTTATATTGGGCGTTTGTGAAATAAGGTTACATTAAAATTAGGTTAAAAGTACAAAATGCTATTGTTCATATAATGCATGTTTGTATTATTGATAACTTTGAAGGTACATTTCTGTTGCATTACGTTTTAACACAAACTATAGAAAGTCCTTATATATATTTTGTTACACGTATATTTCTACATTTATGTTGATAATGCTGCATTCTGATGATCACGCTCAGTAAATTAAACGTTTTAGTTGTTCAGATAATTAATTATACCTGGGTTTCATGATCATTGGAAATTCTTCTCCAAAGTTATCTTTAAATTCAGAGCATTGCTTTAAACTCTTTATCAACTTTTAACTTTAAAATACAAAATTTTACACTTAATGTATCTAAGCAAACACAATTAGTATGCGAGTAATTGAGATATGTTGAATTAAGACGTAAATGTTTGAAAGCTGTCAGTCTACTTTTTGACCTTGTTACAAATGGATTATAGTGAGGTGTTTTTAAAGGTATTGCACTGTAATATCAATCGGGTAGTTAAGCCTAATGATTGTGATAGATGAAGGTATTGACATAGAATATCTAGTTAGTTCTTTTCATGAAGTACGTGATGTGGTTGATAAAGATAATTCATAATACCAGACTGCTTTAGTATTAAGTTGAGCTTCAGAGGAGCAGAGGATATAACGCTCATGTTTTGTTCATTTAATGATTAAATGCAATATTACACTATTTATTTTTTACTTGACACATAAGTTATTGATATGACACTAACCAGCAATAAGCAAAAGGAAAAAGGCTTTTATTCCAATGTTCAACTTCTCAGATAAAAGTATAGAACGTTGCCATATTTCTCTGATGAAGGAGAATTATAAGATTACAGAAACGTCTAAATAAAAGATTTTTTCCTATCATTTACTACTAGTTAATGTCGAATATCGATAATTCTCTACTACTTAATCACGCTATTTCTTTACATCGACATCAAGAAAAGACCAAACTATTATTGGGCACTGCTTCCTCATTCCATTTTCTATAGCAGGACAGAAAACTAACATCCAATTATAAATCACTTAAGATTTAGACTATTTCAAAATAAAACATACCAATGCTAACCAAAAAAATTAGGCCAATCTCTCTCAACTTTAAATAAGATTCATAACAGAATAAAAATTATTAACAAATCATTAGGCACTTTTCTCATAGTCTTAGATGCTACATGAGGAGTAGTAAAACGTCGATAGTTTCAACTGACTTCCTAAGAACAAGAAAGATTAAATTCCCCGTCTCTTGCTGAAACCTCTTTTTTTTTTTTTCTGGAAGCAATTTGTACTAAGCATCTAACGCCGTAACAACATCTAATAGAGAAGGAAGTATCTGAAGCCAAGTGTTCGGGATGTTATTCCAAATAGCTCGACTAACCCGCTAATAAATTTCCCTCGAATTCCTCCAGTTGGATTCCAAGGAAACTGTAACTATCATTATGTGTTATATAGAGTTATTGTTAAGGCCATGAACAGCAACGTCGGCGAATACTAAGACGAAGTGACTGTCAATAAAGTCTAGTGTAGTTCAAAGTTAATATCTAACAGTAACTGCTGACAGCGAGAAGAAACTTGAATCTGCATTCCAGATCTTTATCTAAGGTGAAACTCCTCATATTGAGAGTGGAAACGCAACTTCCAGTCGATTCAGCCAGTAGAAACGAAGACTTTTAAAACGTTTGGATATTTCGTCTACTAGGACAGCAAAAAACGTATCTTTTTTTCTTCGCGATGGACACTTATTTAGTTGTATTTTCTATCACTTATTTCTATGTTACTGAGTTGTTGCATAAAAGGTTCTATCAGAAGATCATTCATTCAAAGCCTTCCTAAACTCAAGAGAAAACCTACACTTGTCTCTGAAAGATTCTACTTTGATGTACATACAACTTTCTCGAATATCCGTTCGGTTTGTTTGTTTGTAATTAAGCACAAAGCTATAAAAGGGAGTATCTGTGCTCTGCCCACCACGGGTATCGAAACCAGGTTTCTAGCGTTGTAAGCCCGCAGACATACCGCTGTGTCACTGGGGAGCATATCCGTTCGGACTATCACAACAAATCCATAAACCGACACAACATTGTAGATTATATACTAACTTTTATAATTTTCACGCAAAGCTACCTGCGCATAGCAGTCACTAATTTTTAGTTGATAGACTAAGTAGAAGGCAATTAATTAAAATGACCCACCGCCAACTCTTTCGAAACTCTTTCGTGACTCTTGTGTGGAGTATGTTTTTTGCGGGAAAAGGACGTGAACCATGAATCTTCAGATTCACAGTACTGGCACGTTAGCCTTGGTTACTCCTGACCCCATATATCAGGTAAAGCTTATGAATATACCAAAATGTTACAATAGAAGCGTTACTTTCTTTGGAAGAACCTAAGAAACTGGATGATCCATAAAATTCCAATTATCTGACAGTTTGAAATAACATATCGCCCAGTTAAAAAACATTCGAAAAAACGAGTTTTCTACGAAACAGATTTATGAGATATCTTCTACTCTTAAATGTAAATCTAGAAATATTTTGGAATTTGTTTCAATAATTTATAATACAGTCAACGCGTTTAACACTTCCAGCATACGATTTATATTACAGGGTTTTTGTTTGTTTGTTTTCTTTATCCCACAGTAGCACAACGGTAT
>NW_013668481.1:0-16366 GCF_000517525.1 Limulus polyphemus | reverse complement strand
ATTGTGTAGTTCTTTGCTCAATTATACGCAAACAAACAACTGTTTTCTTTATGGCGTCGATTTTGCTCTTTCGCTTTAACTCAAAGACATAAAAGAAATAAAGATGTCTGAACAAAAATGAGTTGTCCTTTTAAATGTTAAAACAAATTACCGTTTTTATTGTTATAACATCGCCGAATCTTTCAGTGATATTATTCGTAGGTCTATCTTTTCGGCTTCCAACGGTAACATTTAGTAAAACAGACTATTATACTGCAAGTGAAAACACTAGCATGAAGCTCAAATTACTCGTTTTCTTCCTTCAGTTTTAATTTGCTATTGATTATTAATTGTTAATAATTATTATCAATACTATATCCATATTTTTAAGTTATATTTTAGTGAAATACGAAATAAAATTAAAAGTCGTATCTCCTTTTTCATAGGTTAAATATTTTACTGCTCTTTTGAAAGTATTTTCACAACTTTTTTACCACGGTAGTTTAAGGGGTAAGCATGAGGGCTTATTACACCAAAATTCGGTATTCCATTTCCCTAGTGAATACATCGCAGCTAGCCTATTGAGCAATGTGCGCTAAAACAGAAACAAACAAGCAGAACAACTTTTACACAAATCAATCCACAGAAAAAGAGAAAAAAAAAAAGGCGAAACACCAAGCGGATTTTGTTGTGGTCAGATTTCACACTGTATGGAAGAAGTATGAATATTATTTGTTCAAATCATGGTGTCGGAAAGAAAATAAGTTCTCTTATTAGAAATCTTAATTTGCTCTTACATGTATTTTATAGCATTAATTGGATTACAAAATTTAAACAGGTTAAATCATTAAATATTTCGTTTTAACCTTTCGACTTGTGACGTATCAGACAGCTGTTGCCATGGGTATCGCACTGCCTATACAGGGACAGTCATATCATGGTTTCTAAGACCACCATTTGGAAGTTCTAGTTATTTGTGAGATAGGAAAGAAAAGAATGTATATATATATATATGTGTGTGTGTGTGTGTGTGATGAAAAAGAACACTGCTGACGAAAATACGTTGTCATATGATTGAGTAAATTATGAGCGATTTTAGCTAAAACGTGAGACGGTTTGTAACGGCTGAAGTCGCCATATAAACCACAATAAGTCTGTGTTTACTGCATTTGTTGTTGATCGAGGTTTAGCATAGCAAGCAGTTCATTCTTTTATACCGATAAGAGAGGAAGTACTTATAACGTCAGAATTTAGTGCTAAGTTATACTTTTACACTCATTGAGTACGAATATATATTCCCAGATAATGAAATCTGATTTGAAGAGCCAACAAGCGCAAACTTGATCTTTTGTTAGTTTTATAAATGCTGATAAAGCACGCTTCAATTCAAGAGCGACTACCACTTATCACTCTTCTATCGCGAGTTATAGAAAAATTACTGAATGTTACTGAAGAGTTTGTGATGTATTGGAAGAGAACGTAAGCATTTTCTGTTTAAAAAATATAAACGTTTATAGAACTTTGTGCTCAAAGATATCATCTAATTGATTAGAACCTTGTTAAGCTATCATTTTAAAATATTTCCATTACATTAAATTGTTCATATTATCAGCTTTTACCAATGTCGAATTTTTATGGATCGAGACATTCATCTGTTTTTATTTAAAAATTGCGTATATATTGCGTAACACAGGCTTTCCGATTAATGTCTATGATCCAGTTACAATTCGCACAAACGTATTAATTCACTTTTTATTTATAAACCTTGATATAAAACTTTAATTATTTGCTACTCTTGCTCAGCCTTGCACAGAAATAACTTCAAATACTAAAATGTATTGTCAATTTATTCGCTGAACACAAACTTCCACTATTTCAATTACTCAGTTTCTAGTTCTCTTGAGTCTTGTGAAAACACCGCTAATTAAAGTTCTAACTACATATAAACAATCAATGCAATATAGACGCTTTACGGAAATAACTGAAACTGCTTTAAACTCAACAATAGACAATTTCAAGTATGTGTATTTTATTTTATGATGATGATTTGCTAATTATTGTAAAATAGCGTTAGAGGTCTGTAAATGATGCAAGCGATTCGGATATAACGGCTAATCATAAAATTATTAGGTTGTATGGATCATAACAGTAAACTTTAAATGGTCTAATAAATCGTAAAAATATTCTACAAGAAGGCTCCTGGTGGTTGAATTGAACGCTTTATTGCTTATAACGCCCAAGCTCGGGGCTCGATCACTGTGAAGATTACAGCACAGATAGTCCATTCTTAAGAAAACATAAACATATTTTATTAATAACTAGAAAAATATATTTATAGTACATCCCATTAACTGGAATTTTAAAGTGTATCTCTGATTTATTTAAATTATTTTCAATATGATATTTTCGTCAAGAAAAGTACAATAAAATGATTAAACAAGTGGGAAAAAATATTTAAAAATAATTGAAAGTGAAGGAATGGGTGCCCCAAAAAGTAAGTAAACAAGGTAGGAATGGGTATGGTGTAATAAAACGTCCTCTGTACAACCTTACGAGGAGGTGTGTCCAACATCCGGTCCATGCCTACTTTATGTATTCTTTCTATCTTGTATAGAATAAGCCAGTTGGACTAAACTTATTTATGTTTATCATACAATGATTAGAGCTTTCTGTGAATAGAATTATTTGAAGAAATACATGAAGTGTAAAGTTTTTTTTTTATATACAGACACCAGAGACATCAAATATTCGTGTGGACCCATAACTTGTATATTTTATTTTTCTTTATAACTTGTCCCTCCTTTTGCCATTTCGTAAGAAGGCAACAGGATTTCGTACATTAGCTATACAGGAGGATTAAAATATAAGGATAAAAAAGTCCTAAGAAGTAGAAGAATCGTAGAAACACTTTTCTATGTATCTATAAGTTGTATAATATCATGAATACAGCAAAACGAAGTAGGCGTGGACCGGATGTTGAATACGCCCCCTTGTGAGGTTGTACAGAGAAATTTTTATTAAACCACCATGCCCATTCCTACCTGTTTTCCTCACTTTTTGGTGCACCCATTGTTACACTTGCAATTGTCTTTAAATATTTTTTCCTCTTGTTCATGCACTTTTTTTCATATAAAGTAATACGATCTTATGCATCATTCATACATTTATGACGATATCCTGTACGCATATCATCAGTGTGAGTGTGCACCATAATATTATGGTATGTGCAAATAATGGTGTGTGTGTGTTTGTGGTGTACACTCTCTTCACTTATGGTGTGAATATATACATATTGTGAATGTGCATCTGTGCTGTACAGGTGATGGCACACACTCTATAGTGTGCAATGTCATTTGGGTGAATAATTTGAGTTATGGTTGCGTGCATATATTAAGGGTTGATAAATTACTTAATTAATCTATTTAACTACTTCATTTAATAGTTAAATTGAAAGAATAACTATAATTTCATGTAGGTAAATCTGGTAATGCAGGTTGGCATTTATGAAAGAAACAGGTACTATTCATGTAAAGTATATCGCCAGGTAAACTGAGTACAGATAGAGTTTCAACTTATCTTCAGTTGAATGGGAGGATTGTTTGACAGAATGAGTAACACAATCAGACAGAATTATAGCCTAATTTGAGCACAAATTGAAGAAATTCAGATGAAATGGGTGTAATGCCAGTTCAACCGAAAAAAAAAGATTAGTAATCACCTCAAGCTCAACAAAATAATTAATATATTTAATAGTTCACCGAAAACCCTATATACGGAGAGTTGCGACATAGGAGTCTCAGAAAATAATGGTCACGTGGTTTATGGGTGCCATTTTGTATACATCGGCTCGATACAGTACGACGCGATGCGCACATAATAGAGGGTGAAAGTAATCGACTGGCAACGTTCACAGAACGTCGTTTACGTTTAAAATAACCGGTTGTTGTTGTTGGAGGTGTACAAACGGTCAGTAAATGGATCGAGAATGTATCGCTTTCCCTCAGATGTCAAAAAAAGGAATATTTGGAACGTGAAAGTGAATCGCGTCGGTTAGAAACCATTACCATCTTCCAGACTCTGCGAAGTGAATAACGCAATGCAGGCTAGCCCCTAATATTACGTTAGGCTAGGCCTAACGAACTGCCCAAGGAAAAGCTAACCAATATATAATATTATTGTTATTCCCTACGTTATTAGAAAGCAAAACAGACGATCATCTTAAAAATGCAATCCCATATAATTTATGATTAATTCAGAAGCTAGAGCAATCAAAGATATCCCAGCTTAACGTTAGGCCTAACTATGGTACAGACCTAACGTTAGCGGCCTGGAAACCAGATATATGTTAACAATGAGTTATTCAACAATGTGACATACAAATATTAAGTTAAGACATTCCATTACTCTCATGTGGTTCCTGTCTCTGGATGCCCCCCCCCTCATTCCTAGCTTGTAGAAAGCCTACATTTCATGCAAGGTTCGAAGAATGATGCATGTCAGTATAAATCCGTAATGGAATCAACGCAGCATCATGCGACACTATTGTTACTAAACCATAGGCTATCACATTTCAGTAGCAACCTAAAACCGTAAATTGTGATCACTGCCAAAACAATATTGTGACAAAAATTGTTAGAAGGACCTAACATTATTCCCCCACACCTATCACATTCTAAACAGTCTTGTTTTTGCACCCTAAATCGAGCTTCAGGTTCAGCGATGCTACATATACAGTGCGCATGTATGTTCCGCAAATGGATACAAAATGGCTTCTAATCGTGAGTTGTCGCAACTCTCCGTATATAAGGCGCTGAGTTCACCTGTAGTGTATGACTACCCATCCACAAAGGCTGACCTATTCAGCCTCACAGTCAGAATTTACCTTATAAACGCTTGTAACACTTTCAACTTGAATAAAAACAAAACTCCCCAACTAAGGTTTATATGCATAAAAATTGGTTGTGGCAGTTTGAACTAGTTGTAAACTCCCACATTACGTATTAAATGCTTCATGAATGCAAACCATACTTGATTTAATTTACAATAGGTATCATAAGTTCCTTGCAAAAGAGCAGTGTAGCTTGTCTTCTAGCCTGGATAGTGAAACTTCTCTTAAGGCTCATCCTACGTTGGCATACCCCATACTACTCACAGTTTCCAGATTTTGTCAAACAGTGCTGTAGATCGAGAAGGCCACACCTTCACTGTTTTAATTTGACACACCTACTCAGTATACAGAGTGAAGGAGCGGACGTATGTATTTTAACATAGTGTCCCTGTTCAAAGTATTACCTGATGTTCATCAAAGAGCTCTTATTGTTGATGTTTAGTATAGAAAAATACTAGGACTAGCACGTGGTCTCTGTACTATTGTTCTATTTGGTGCACTTATAACTATGGTAAGTCTGTTTTTTACGCAGGTAGAAGCGTTCAACAATGTACGTCAGTCAGCGAGATTGAGAAATACAGCATGTGGTTTTGTGAATTTTTTGTATCTGTTCTACTGACTTTCTCAAGTGGTTGACTTATAATTTTGTTTATCACATAAAGTTGTTTCTCAAATACTTTTGAGGATTTATTGTTTGGTTATTAAAGATATATATGAGTAAATAGTTTGTATTGCATGTGTTGTGTATCCGCCTCATTCCTACTATAAGTACTACCGTACTTATCATAAAAAGAGTCTGTAAATTCCATACACATGCTCTAAGTATTTACATACATTAATAATTTTTTGGATTTACTTGCTTTGATTAAATTTTTGTAAAAGGTATATTATGAATACAAGTGAATATACATACATACTAACATTATTTATCCTTTAACTTTATGTTCAAAATTTTTGATGATGGTATTAAGAGCGTACTGAAAACAGAGCTCAATAAAACGTTATAACCTTGCTTTTGGGATAACAAAATTGACATATTAAGTATACCTAACCTTCTCTGTATATGTTATCAAATTATCTTATCATAATATTGAAACCATCAAAGTACAAGACAAAAAATAATAATATTAGAGAAAATAAAGATTTTATTGTAACGCGACAATATTAATGCCCCTTTTTTTAAATTTACATTTGACTTTATATAGATATAACTAGTACAAATGTAGTATTTCAAACTTACCAGGTGTTCTTTGTAGCTCAGGCAGGTGACCAGTTCACACAATAATGAAGTATTATGGTTTTTCTTATTATGTAACGAAGGTTTCTCCAAAACTGCTCAAATTTCATCCCTTATTTTTCACTCAGTCGTGATGTACAGAATTAATTCCTAGCAGGAAGGGCTTTTGATATGGATAAGAAACTAAGCTTGTCCTCAACTTTTTAAACCGCTACTATTTTAAGAGCTCTGACACGGAATGAGGGGAAGATTCTTGTTTAGTGTAATTTTGACCAAAGTAGTGATTGATGAATGAGGTACTTCAATTCATGTTATATTTACATATAGATAATAGCACCAGTGTAGTGTACACTTCATCATATTTATGGAGTTACGCTTGCTAAGTGGTTACAATTCGAGCATTGTTTTGTGATCTGATTCTGTTAGAACGTGAAAAGGAGGGCTTCAAAGTGTGAAGAACAAGGAATCAACATTTAATTTTATTGTGACAACAGCACATAATTAGAGCTGTTGTCAACTTGTCTGTCAGTTAGTAAACAGAGGTTATTTATCATGAAAGTGATGTGTTCAGTTTGTTTGTACCAGATATTCCGTATGTTCTTCTCCACTAATACATGAAACTGTATTAAACTCTTCAAGTATGGGAAAAGGTGTCAATTTCAAACAAAAACATTGTTTCTAAGAGTTCTTTCTTTAAACGTTAAAAGTGACAGGGCCCAACAAAACGAGCTTTTATCTAAATGTTAAAATAAGATAGAACTCAATAAAGTGAAAAATTATTTAAACATTAAAAAGGGCAAAGAGATCCAACAAAACGAATTGTTATTTAAGCGTTAAAAAGGACAGGACTCGACAAAACGAATTGCTTTTTAAAGGTAAAAGTGACAAGACCCAACAAAATGAGCTTTTATCTAAATGTTAAAATAAGATAGGCCACCACCCTTTTTGGGTGGGACTTAAAGTGAGCTGTTTATTAAACGATAAAATTAAGCAAGACTCAACAAAACGAATTGTTTTTTAAAGGTAAAAGTGATAGGACCCAACAAAATGAACTGTTTTTTTTTAAAGGTAAAAGTGACAGGAACCAACAAAACGAATTGTTTTTTATAGATAAAAGTGACAGGACCCAACAAAATGAATTGTTTTTAAAGGTAAAAGTGACAGGAACCAACAAAACGAATTGTTTTTTATAGATAAAAGTGACAAAACCCAACAAAATGAACTGTTTTTAAACTTTATAAAAGGGAGTGGAATTCAATAAAAAAAATCCTTAAACGTTAAAAACGGACGATACCCAATAAAATGAGATTTTCTTTAAAAGTTAAAAAAGACGAGATTCAAATTATTCTTTAAGGTAAAAATGAGCAAGACATAACAAATTTAGCTGTTCTTTAAATGTTAAAATAAGGCCGAGGTTAAAAAGAGAAGGGGTGAGACCCAACGAAGTAAATTGTTTTAACCTTTCAAAATGTATGACACCCAAAGATCAACAGTATATATTGACTGTTTTGGGGTTATTTTTTGACTCACTACTTTACCTGCAACAGTAATTCAGAAGAATAAATTAGTAGCATCAATATACGTATACTTCAAAACCAACATGAATCTAGTTTAACTAGTTTAACTAAAATACAACCCCATTACCACTCTTATAATTTACATACCACTACTATAAGATGCCTAGTTTTATTGTTCTATTTTCTCTTATGCAGGGTTACTGATGAGAAGTGAATCTAATTATAGCCTGGGTTTTATATTTCCTACGAAAGGTGTGAAGATAAAAATTACCAAATTAGTAGAAAACAATACGTTAAACATTTTAAAAAAAGAGCGGGAATCATAAAATAATTCTAGTTTTAAACTTTAAAAGGGCAGGGGCCCAGGAAAAACTTCTTGTTAAAATGGGTGGGTAGCTAAAAACTTGGAAACATCATATAGGATTAATGAAAAACGCTTTTAGTCTCATTTTGTACCCTAAAATTCTAGAATGTGATAACATGTCTTCCATGTCCTCCTTCCTCAATCGGTATTTTGCTGTGTCACTTATTTTTGAATTAATGGTAGTTAATCTAATGCTGGAATAAAAGTCGTTGACATATTTTTGATCTTCTTCTTAGTTTCTTTTTCATTTTGGAAGAAATTATGTTAATAAATTCTGTTGGTTCGAGCTATATAGTTTTGGTAACGTGTGTGTGTGTAATATTATGCACAATAGCACTGGTAAACGAGTTGAATCACGTTATCTATTACTGGAAAGATTCAGCTCTTCAACAAGAAAATAGTATAATCGAACTTCAACTACACTTGATCGTGGGGTAATATTACATCTATTACCAACTAATGGGTCATGTTTTGCTATCTTAGCATTTATACACAATGGGTGGGCTTCTATACGTGAAATGACTAATGTAAGTGGTACATCAAGTGAGATTTTGTATGGCTCTGCTACTGAGCGAAAGGTCTCATTCGCAGCAGTGTGTACCACTGTGCTGTTAGACACTCTTATTACTGGAGATTAGTATTAGGCCAGTAAATAATGGTGGATTAAAATCATTGTAAATAGTATAGTTATGGAATGTTATACTTATTACCAACTCACGAATCGAAAGAATAAATAAATAAAAGCAAGAGTTGTTCTTTATAAATGTTTATCTCACTGGGAAAAAATAGAGCTCATTCTTATAAATGTTAACCTCAAAGTGGAAAGAGGAGGTTAGCCTCAAAATACAACAACAAAAACATTAATTTCACTATGAAAAAAAAGGATAATCTTGATAAACGTTTATCTCACTGTAAAAAGAAGAACTGATCCTGGTGAACCTTCATCACATTGTGGAAAGAAGAGTTGATCCTGGTAAACCTTCATCTCACTATGAAAAAGAAGAGTTGATCCTGGTAAACCTCCATCTCACTATAAAAAAGAAGAGTTGATCCTGGTAAACCTCCATCTCACTATAAAAAAGAAGAGTTGATCCTGGTACACCTTCATCTCACTATGAAAAAGAAGAGTTGATCCTGGTAAACCTCCATCTAACTGTGAAAAAATTGATCCTGATAAACATTCATTTCACTATGAAAAAATGGGATAATCTTGATAAATGTTTATCTCACTGTAAAAGAAAGTGTTTGTCTTTGTAAACGTTTAATTTTCTAATAAAGAAAAGTTTATATGGTAAACATTGAATTTTCTGTTTAAAAATCTTGATCCTGCTATACTTAATTTTCTACAAAAGAAATGGTTGATTCTGGTAGACATTCATCCCGCTAACCTTGCTAGTTTAGATGTGAATTGGATAAGCACTCGAGTGTGTTTACTAAAGAAAGAAAATGAAGAAAAACTTCTATACAGTAGAACGTTATTGGAGCATGTATGGCATATAGCAAAACTAATAAAGTATTGTCCATGAAAACTGGACATGTATTTTCTATATATTCTACCACTCTTAATTTTATCAAAAGAAAGAATCTGGACAAGAATTTCATATTACAGTGCAATAAAATACTAAATCTCTGTGTTTGTTTTTCAGTCTTTTTTTTTCTGCTTCTTAGGAAAACAAAAAAAAAATCTAACGGCCTAGTGAATGCAATAATCGTAGTCTTGAAGAGTCAGCTTGAACCTCATTTAAAGCACATTGAGTACTACGAAAGAGTCAGCAACGAGAAGTTTCCTGCAAGCACCTTAGTATGAATACAAAAAAGCTAATTAATCGAAAAAATACTAAGTAATCGCTATAATGAGCAAATAGAAACTGCTGTGCAAATATTTAAATATTACCCAAAAATCTGTGCATCGAAGAACTTTGATATTAATTAATTTGTTTGCACATTAGTGGCGGTTTATCACATTCAACAAATTTCCTTAAATATACCTACAACTAAAGTATAGCTACTTTCTCTGAAATCGTATATAGACAAAGTATAGCACAACATGTCTGACTTTGAGTTTATAAAATAGATCATTTTGTCTTATAAGCAGGAAAGCTTTTATTTCTATGATTGCTACGAAATAGAGAAGCTAGCAAAAATTGAAGAAAACTACCCATTTTCGTTACAGATGTGTGTTGTATTCCTTGTCGTACAGCCGACATAAAGTAAACAGCTGTAACATATCACTTGAAAGCCTCCTTTGAACCTAGAAACGTTTGTATCATAATAGAACTGGAAAATACTTTAAGATATAGTTCTCAGAATGTTTGATAAAGATACGAGAGCTTGTTTAATGTTTTTTGGTTTTTTTTATAGAATGAAAACTCATTAGTTGATTACTAAAGTTAAAAACATAAGAAACCTTAGGCGTTACATTTAACCGTTATTTAATTCATCACGACAGAAAGAAGCTTCGTCTTACTTTTATAAGTGAGAAGAGATATAGGCGTTTCACTTAACTTCACGACATGCGAACAGCAGTTCAAAGTAGCCTAATTGAATAAAAGTAAGCTATAATGTAACTTGCATTCAAGAGTGGTATTACACATGAAACTTTCGGCGCTTAGTTAAGTCTTAATGTTTCTCTGCTTCTTTCTTTCCAGGCTGCAGAGTGCTGTTGGCGTAAGTAGAACGTTTTCTCTGGGTAAAACAAACGTTACTTAGGAAATAAATTGATTTTCAAGAACATGTATTACTTTTCGGGAAATACAAACCATACATATCCGTACATACATTTAAATGTCCATTTATGTATGTATTTCTATCTCCCCATCTTTCTCTCTCTCTCTCTCTTTATATATATATATATACACATACATAAGTATGTATACAAGGAAACAAATATAATTTGCTGAAGGAAGTGGTTAATAAAAATGAATTAATATCAAAATTACATTTCAAGTACAAGAAAAACTCTATATTTACTACTGTTAAGTTAAAAGAAATAAATAACTCAACACGTACATAAAAGCATAAAATACCTGTTTCGTATTATCCGAGTTATTTTTCAATTTCTACAATAAAGCTTTTTCGAACAAGACCTACTTAACAATGTAAAACAGCCCGCGTTCTTTGACCTTAAAGCTTTATATATGTTTTAAACTGTGTGTTAACTACGTAACATTTTATGTGGTATTAAATTTATTAATAGAATAATTTTCATAAAATAATCTCTTATTCTTTTCCCAAGAAAACCAAAATGAGAATATTTGGAAAAAAAGGTTCTTCTAAAGTATTATATTGGTCCCTAATACACTTATTTATGTGTTTTTTAACAAGTAATAGGTAATCATTTGCATTTTTGACATGATCTTTGTTTAAATTTATTCTCAAATGTAAATTTACTGTTTCTCCGGTATACATTTACTTCCAACAAATACAAGATAATACATAAATAACATTATGTGAATTACAATTAAATCTAGAGTTTTCTGCCCTGTAGTATATTTAGTATGTGTAATATAGCCTTTCCCTCAAATATGACAATTTGTTTTTGTTTTTTGCAGGGCAAAGCACCTTTATTTTACTTCTCTGATTTGAGTTGGCTTCTTAATAATATAATTTTTATATTTTCAAACTTAGTTTTTAGAGTTTTATCTGAAATTCTTTCCAATTCTTTTTGAATATCATTATTATTAATTTTAACTCCAGGATAATGCGTTATTATAAAAGGAATAACTTGTTCTTCTTTTATATTATTATTAGTTGTCTTTTTAATCTTAGCTAACTTAAAACTTCTCTCTATTACACTTTCTGGATAATGACACTACCTAAGATAAGATTTTAATTCTATCAGTCTTCGTTGTTGATCTACGGTGATAGAAACAATAGAAAAAACTATTTGAGCTAGGCAAAATGGAATATCTAATTTCTTATTATGTATATGATAATAACTAAATAAATCTAAGTACTGGTGTGAATTAATAGATTTGTAATAAAAATCCGTTTCAATCTTACCGTCTTACTTTTTTATAATCCGTATATCTAAAAAGGACAAACCTAAGTTACTCATTTCGAAAGTAAACTTTGATTCAAATTTTCAAAAACAAAATCCAAAGATTTGTGTCCATAATAGAAAACCCTCATCTAGAAACATTTTCAAATTTTGCTTCAAGTAATTAATATAACTACCTTCAAAATAATTTGATGAACTATTGAACATTTGAATTTCAAAATATCTCATCACTAAAGTGGCATAAATTGGACCTACTTTTTGTTCGTATTGATGTTCTGATCCAGAGAATTGTTGATGTATATTGCCTCTATAAAGTAAATTTCAATTACTTAAAATAAGATACAAATCTTTAATTATTACTTCGTGATTAAACCATGTACTTAATAAATCTGGATATCTATCTAAATGATTTTCAATTGCTTTTATACCATATTCATATTTGATAGTTGAATAAAGAGAAATAAGATCTAATGATATTAAAATAATATTTTTTCTAAATGTTCCATGGTAAGCGATTAATAAAATCAATATAATATCTTATATAACTTTTTACTTTGGATTAAATGGTTTTAGAATTATGCCCATAATAGAGCTCAGTGGTTTACTCACCTTGTTTTTTCCACCTATAATTTTGAAGGATTCTTTATCCAGAGACATTCCACCTTATCTTTTTCTAAAATTTCTTTAACTTCTTTACTTTAATGAATTATGGGTAATACATAAATTGTTCCCAGTTTATGATTACTCACAGTTGATCGTTTTCTTTCTTTGTATATACATATTCATATTCTTTTATATATTATTTAATTTCTTCTTTTACTTTATTTACAAATTTTGGAATATCCATAAAGGACATATCTTTATAAGTTTCTTTATCACTTAAATGTTCTAAAACCATATTATCATAATACTATTAATCCATGACACTCTTGATCCATAAAACTCTTAATCAAGAATAACAAAAATTTTATCTTTATCATATTTTTGAATGAAAATCTCTTCCATATTTTTAAGTTTTTAATGCCTTTATTTCTTTTATTGAAACATTGTCTTTAAACGGAAGAGTTTCACGACACGTCTTTTCTTTGCGACTACAAATTATATCAAGTTCTAGATTTCATCCTTTTGGAGGTACAAAACTACTTTTTACTTGTTTTAAGGATCCATCGTTATCACCATTATTCTTAAAAACTTATGTTAATCTTTATTTCCTAATGAATTCGTGTATATCTTTTTTAATCCTAAATTCATCTGGTTTATTATTTGGGGTAATGGTAAGTCCTCTTTTTAAAAGTTTAATTTCCTCTACTGACAAAGATTGTGAACTCAAATTCAAAACATTCTAGGCCTCTACTGAGAAAATATGTTTTTTCTTTCTTTATCTTCTCTTCTATTATTATATAAATTTTCCCTTTTATTCATTAAGTTCCCATTGTTTATCTGTCTTTTTCTTTTGTTATCTTCTTTCATCATCATCTTCGTATTTTCCAAAAGCTAAAATGTCTGTCTTCTCAAATTTTTTAGATTTTTATTGATTTTATTTATTTTATTTTCTTCTTCAAATTCCTTTGATTTTTCTTCATGTTTGAAATTATACACAATTTCTCTTTCTGGATCTTGCCTATCTAAATCCATTTGCTTACGAAACCAAGCTTTTTTTTCTCCCAAATCTTTTCATTAAATTTTTCTTCTTCGGTACAAAGATTATTTCAGTACTTTATTAAATGTCTTAAAATTTCTGTCACTGAATAATCTACTTTTGTATATTTAACTAACTGGTCCTCTGCTCTTAACTGTAGAGCTATTATTTCAATTCTGGTAGTTTCTACTTCTAGACATTGACGAATAATCTGCTCATCATTCGACAGTGAAGTATTGATATGATGTCTAAATGTATGTGGTATGAGAGGTGGTTCTTCTTGGAGACCCTCAATCAAAAATCTGCTTACTTTCTCTGCTCTCAGCTTTCTCCAATATATTAATTTTCTTTGATGTAAATTTTCCTTTAGGTATTTACTATTTTCATGAAAGATATCTTCAACACTCTTTTCATATACATAAGCATTATTTTTCATAATTTCCATTATGTTGATTATCATTTTTTGTTGTAATCTACAATACCCTTGGAAACACGATATACGTTCTTCTCGTTTTTTTGTGTGTTTTTGTTTTTAATTAGAGTTTCTAAAGAATCGTTTAATTCTTGACGCAAAACAGTTTGCAGTTCTTGTATTAGCTCTGTTATGGACATAATTTTACAACCATTTACCTCTAGGGTATAAAGTTATATGAGAGATGATATTGATTTTATTAATTACTTACCAGAGAAAAGTTTAAAAAAATATTATTTTAATATCATTCAACAACACAGACTGATGGAATTAAAATCTTACCTTAGGAAGTGTAATTATCCAGAAAGTGTAATAGAGAAAGATTTTAAGCTAGTTAAGATTAAAAAGAAAACTAATAATAATATATAAGAAGAACGAATTATTCCTTTTAGAATAACACATTACCCTGGAGTTAAAATTAATAATAATGATATTCAAAAAGAATTGGAAAGAATTTCAGATAAAACTCTAAAAGCTAAGTTAGAAAATAAACAAACAGTGTTGTCAAAAATACAACCTAAAATGTATATGTTTTCTTAAATCAGAAAAATAAAGTAAAGAAATCTGATGAAGAAACTTTTCCCTACAAATAAAACAAATTGTTGTATTTATGGAAAAGGTTATATTACATATACTAAATATATTACAGGCCCTACTGGAGAGAAAATATTTACAAACTCTAGATTTAGGTGTAATTCACATAATGTTATTTATGTAGTATTTTGTATTTGTTGTAAGTAAATATATGTTGTAGAAACAGAATAAATTTACTCAAATATCATGTCAAAAATGCACATAATTGCCCATTATCTGTTAAGATACACATTAATAAGTGTATTATTGACCAATATCATACTTTGAATTAGCCTTGTTTCCAAATATTTCCATTTTGGTTTTCTTGTGAAAAGAATAAGAGGTCTTGTTCGAGAAGGCTTTATTGTAGAAAGAAGAAACTGTATCCTGGATGATACGAAACCGGTATTTTATACTTTTATGTACATGTTGTTTTATTTATTTATTTTAAATTAGTGTAATAAAGAAGATTTTCTAATTATTTTCAAAGTACTTTTTATAATGTTTCATTTACGTGTGTGTATGTTTATGTGAGGAGTGATTGAAACTCGTAAAAATTGATTTATCTCTGATGGCTTAAATAGGCTAGGAATAAACCCCCTGTAAAACTGTCTTTACATCAAAGTATACTACAAAAAAACCTTCCAATATTTGCTATAACTTGGATTTAAATACCATAAAACACTCACACGGTATACATGTTGTGGAAAGATAGTTTATTAAAATAGATTATATTCAACTGTGGATAATAACGAAACATATTAAATTTATAATCGGGCAACAGAAAAATATATGAATATTCAATTTTACCAGATATAGTGTCATTCAGTAATGGACATGGATTATTTCATTGATCTCATAGGAGAAGTCCATCCATCGACTAATACAAAGAAAGCCTTAAGAAATTTATTCATGCAACTTAAACTATTGAAGAAGTTTTTTATTATAGAAGCTGGCTCACGCAACACAAAATGATGAGAATAGTTATGCTCTTTTATGAAACAGATTCATGCAATAGAAGAGGGCGGGAACTAATTCGTTAAAAATTGGTTCATGTAAGAGTAGATTCATGAAAGTGAAGATGTCGAGGAAATTTTTGTAGAAATTGGTTCATGCAACAGAAGATGACGAAGATTTTTGTAATGTATTTATATTTAATTGAGGTCATGTTGAGAATACTTGTCTCACAAAAATCGATTAATGAGCATCTTAGGTCTAGAACGTTGTCTACTAGCCTCTGTCACTATTATAATATGTGTAGTTTTTGTTTCTTCTAATGTGATTATCAAAAGGTTGAATAGCAACTGTAAAACCTATCTTCTAAAAGATAAATAACGATACATTACGGTGTTGCATTTTAACTGATAAACTAGTACACTAACATCATTGTTACCTTGCAGTTTCGTCTTTGTGATGTCACATTTGTCTACGCGATGTCAGCTGATGATAAGCTGGATTTGAATAGCTTATCTTGCAAAAAACTATTCATTCCAACTTTACTACTTTTAATTCAATTATGGGAACCACTTGATATGTTTTATTAAAGTTTATTTGTTTTTTGGTTTTCGTCATCTTCCACAGACGAGTTTGAAATTTTTCGCCTACAAATTTTAATTCATAACCCAAGTTAATTAATTAATTAAGATATATATGTAACTCTGTATGTATCTTGATTAAAAAAAGGATCACATATAAAG
>NW_013668480.1:151097-160742 GCF_000517525.1 Limulus polyphemus | reverse complement strand
AACAAATAAACAAATAACGTGTTTGGCCCCCAGTGGCACAGCGGAATGTCTGCGGACTTACAACGCTAGAAACCGGGTTTTGATACCCGTGGTGGGCAGAGCACAGATAGCCCATTGTGTAGCTTTGTGCTTAATTCCAAACAAATAAACAAATAACGTGTTTGGCCCCCAGTGGCACAGCGGTATGTCTGCGGACTTACAACGACTAGAAACCGGGTTTCGATACCCGTGGTGGGCAGAGCACAGATAGCCCATTGTGTAGCTTTGTGCTTAATTCCAAACAAACAAACAAATAACGTGTTTGGCCCCCAGTGGCACAGCGGTATGTCTGCGGACTTACAACGCTAGAAACCGGGTTTTGATACCCGTGGTGGGCAGAGCACAGATAGCCCATTGTGTAGCCTTGTGCTTAATTCCAAACAAACAAACAATCCTCCTACACACGTACAAATATTTTGTATTAAGTAAATAACAAACACTTGTTTACTTTTAATTATTGGGGGCATGTGCCCCCATAGTACCGACGTCTATATTATAACATTCACCTACACACGTACAAGTATTAATCTTTTCCAGTTTTAAAATCTGTCTCTCCTCTGTGGTAGCAATACGTAACTACATGTTCCCCGCTAGATCCCGGGGTTCGATTCTCCGCGGAGGACACGGTAGATAACCCTGTGTGACGTTATTCTAAAGCAGACAAAAGTAACTTTCCTGTTACAAAACCCCCTGAGTTATAAACGTGATGTTGTTACGAAAACTTACATGTTTTAAGGAGAATGAAAAACGTGGTATTAGAAAACGTAAAGGAGTTGTTAATTGGCTACTTACGTATCTCCGCTTCGTGTTTTGCACGTGCTTAGGCCAAGACCTAAAAGAGGCGAGCCCTTATGGCGCCCTCGCTTAACAGCTGGAAGGCTAGACACACCACGTGGCTGAAGTGATAAAAATGATACTTGATAAGCTTCCGTTTGTTGTTAGGAGTGTCTCGTGATTCGTGAACCGATGTGATTTTAGGGCCACAGTAACAGATGAAAAGTCGTTGCTCCTACTGCGTTCGTCACCAAGTGAGATTATGACAGTATTCTCCTGAATCTGTGAAGAAAATGGAACTTTTAACATTATAAAATCTACACATAGACTCCTAAATGTAATTTAACTATATTATTTTTAATTTACAGGTGCTCACTTAATTATGGAATAACTATAAAGACATGAAACAGATTTATTTCAGTACAACATTTCATCTTTAGTAGTGAGACGTGATCATATACAACATTCGAGTTTGTTTGTTTGTTTGTTATGAATTTGGCGCAAAGCTACACGAGGGCTATCTGCGCTAGCCGTCCCTAATTTAGCAGTGTAAGACTAGCGGGAAGGCAGCTAGCCATCACCACCCACCGCCAACTCTTGGGCTACTCTTTTACCAACGAATAGTGGGATTGACCGTCACATTATAACGGCTGAAAGGGCGAGCATGTTTGGTGTGACGGGGATTCGAACCCTCGACCTGCAGATTGCAAATCGAGCGCCCTAACCACTTAGCCATGCTTAAAATGTGTAAAATCCTTAAATTCTGCTGTTAATTCGCTTGAAACCATTCAATACTGTCAATTCATCGCTTTAGAACCCTGAATTTCTGCTTATTCACTGATACAAATCCACGCGATTCCGCTATTCCCTTGCTTAGACACCCTGAAATCCTGCTGCCTCCTGTTTTTAAATCCTGCATTTCTGTTGTTTTCGTGCATTAAAATCCTGCAATCCTGCTTCCTCCCTACTTAAAAACCCTGTAATTCTGCTGATTCCTTGGTTTGAAACCATGTCATCTGCTGATCCCTCATCTTGAAACTTTGCAACCCTTCTAATTCCTTGTGTTAAAATCCTGCCATCTTGCTGATTCTTATTCTTAAAACCATGTCAACTTGTTGATTCACTGTCTTAAAAACATGTCTTCCTGTTGATTACTTGTCTTAAAACCCAATTATCCTGTTGATTCTTTGTCTTAAAACCATGTCATCTTGTTATCCTTTTTCTTAAAACCATGTCATCTTGTTGATTCACTGTCTTAAAACCATGTCTTCCTGTTGATTATTTGTCTTAAAACCATGTCTTCCTGTTATCCTTTGTCTTAAAACCATGTCATCTTGTTGATTCTTTGTCTTAAAATCATGTCTTCCTGTTGATTATTTGTCTTAAAACCATGTCATCTTGTTATCCTTTGTCTTAAAACCATGTCATCCTGTTGATTATTTGTCTTAAAACCATGTCTTCCTGTTATCCTTTGTCTTAAAACCATGTCATCTTGTTGATTCACTGTCTTAAAACCATGTCTTCCTGTTGATTCTTTGTCTTAAAACCCAGTCATCCTGTTGATTCTTTGTCTTAAAACCATGTCATCTTGTTGATTCACTGTCTTAAAAACATGTCTTCCTGTTGATTACTTGTCTTAAAACCCAATTATCCTGTTGATTATTTGTCTTAAAACCATGTCTTCCTGTTGATTTTTTGTAGTAAAACCATGTCATCCTGTTGATTCTTTGTTATAAAACCCAGTCATCCTGTTGATTCTTTGTCTTAAAACCCAGTCATCCTGTTGATTCTTTGTCTTAAAACCATGTCTTCCTGTTGATTCCTTGTCTTAAAACCTTCCTCTTGATTTTGTCATTTTACAAGCACTGACTCCACGCTTCTCGAAATGTATGTATATATATTATTATTTCAAAACATATCATCCCAGGACATTATAGAATATAAGGCACTTTGAGAAAGCACACACACACACAAACATATGCTACAGCAACTGGTGTACAAATGGATGTTCATCTTTAATTTTTATCTTTCGTAGTTCATGTACAGTACTTCTGTATTGGTTAGCTTTCTAATCTTTTGTTCCTCTTTTTTAAAGTTTCATGGTCCATTTGGATTAGCCATTATATCCACGCTGAGCGTTATAAGCTAATCCCACGATGCAACTCGACTTTAAGGCCTTCTTCTAAAGATACTACATTTCTTACAGAACTGTATGCACTTGATATTAAAATATAGTTCACCTCTGAGCAACTGCAACCGGCTGACGTTAATAAGTGACACGAAGTTAAAGAACATTTAACTAACGACTGTGATGAGCAAGATGATTGTTTACTGAAATGATGATCCATGAAGAAACGATGATATTCTACTTCACATGGAGCTTGTAAGCTGTATACCAATTGAGCTAAAACGTTACAACCCTAGCAACCGCTAATGTATTGACAATCCATCACACACACACCCCTTTCACAAAATAGCCAGTTCTTTAGCCTAATATCAGAGTCCACTAGTCAGGCACTAGTTTTCTTGTTGATTCTTCTAAGTCTCAGAGAATCAGTACAACTATGTCTCTACATACATGTCTCAACGAGGCTAAGTCTGGCAGTGAAGTCTCAGAGAATCAGTACAGATGTTACTCTACATACATGTCTCAACGAGGCTAAGTCTGGCAGTGAAGTCTCAGAGAATCAGTACAAATGTTACTCTACATACATGTCTCAACGAGGCTAAGTCTGGCAGTGAAGTCTCAGAGAATCAGTACAAATGTTACTCTACATACATGTCTCAACGATGCTAAGTCTGGCAGTGAAGTCTCAGAGAATCAGTACAAATGTTACTCTACATATGTGTCTCAACGAGGTTAAGTCAGTCAATGAAGTCTCAGAGAATCAGTATACCTGTCGCTATTCACATGTGTGTCCATGAGGCTAAGTCTGGCAGTAAAGTCTCAGAGAATCAGTACAAATGTTACTATACATGTGTGTCTCTATAAGACTGAGTCACTCAGTGGAGTTTCACATTTAAAACGTTGCGCATGACTTCATTAGCAGTTGGAACACTGATCAACAGAAAAAACAAACAAACAAAATCTGACCCGTCTTTTCAACTACACCTGATATTTTTTTTCTATAACTTTTACAGCTAAAGTAACATTTATTCACATGTCAGTAGTGTCACGGTGCTTTGACTAAATTATGAAATAGTCAAAACATATATCTCTCTCGTTCGATGTCTTTATTGGTCAATTTGCACTAATAATGTTTATTGCAAACTCTGAAAAAGTTCCTAACAAATTGCTGTAACTAGTCGAATGAAACTCTCGTTTATGGGCTTTAAAATTAAACAGGACGTTTAGAAGAAAACAATTTACTGTTGAACATTCTCACAATATATATTGAAAACAAAGCTGATATTTCAAGAATCATGACGTCTACAGAAATATAGCTGTTGAAAATTAGGTCAGACGAAAGCAAGATACTTGCAGGTGTCGCTATGAGCAGCTGACCCTTTTGCTCGTAAGAACGAAAGCATTGTTTCGTGACATTATTACTAGTTTAAAAGTTAGAAGGTTGATTTAGGTAATCTTTTTCTTTCACTTTTACAATCGACACAATCTTTATCTTTCTCTCTCTCACACACACAAAGAGAAATGAAAATTTAGGGGGGGAGCAAGGTTTATTTGATTGAGTAATTTTTCTAATTTTGATGCATTTTACTGGAACAGATTGAAAAAAGTGGGGGTCCAACCCCCTGCCCACTTTGTACGCTACTGGGAAAATATTTAAGTACCTATATATTCAAATTTATTTGCATTTAGTTTATCTGTGATACAAATATTGTGCTCGATTGCATTCCTTATTTTTCTGTTATACAGCCATTTTGTGTCCTCGGCTTCAAAAGAAAACGGAAATCAGATGTTTATTTTTCAATGCGGTTTTTGTTAAGTTTTACGTCTAATAGATGTCTCTTTATCACCACATTTTCAACTGTGGATCAATAAAGTGACAAGTTGCTCTGAAATATGGATGTAATTCACAGTAGCAGAAATTTGTTTAATATTTTACGATCAAGTTTTTAAATTTATTAAATACTTTTCTCAATTTATATAATTATATGCGTCTAGTTTAAATTCAGGAGAATTTGATAAATCATTATATTTTCAGATTATCTGATTACAGAGTAATAAACTGGCTACGTAGCTAAGGTTGCATGACTATAGAGTAATAAACTGGTTACGTAGCTAAGGTTGCATGATTACAGAGTAATAAACTGGTTACGTAGCTAAGGTTATATGATTACAGAGTAATAAACTGGTTACGTAGCTAAGGTTGCATGATTACAGAGTAATAAACTGGTTACGTAGCTAAGGTTGCATGACTACAGAGTAATAAACTGGTTATGTAGCTAAGGTTGCGTGATTACAGAGTAATAAACTGGTTACGTAGCTAAGGTTGCATGACTACAGAGTAATAAACTGGTTACGTAGCTAAGGTTGTATGACTATAGAGTAATAAACTGGTTACGTAGCTAAGGTTGTATGATTACAGAGTAATAAACTGGTTACGTAGCTAAGGTTATATGATTACAGAGTAATAAACTGGTTACGTAGCTATGGTTGCATGACTACAGAGTAATAAACTGGTTACGTAGCTAAGGTTGAATGATTCTTGGACCACTATCTATGTTTTTGAATATTAGAGATTTCCAATAATTTGATGATAGAAAAATTAATTAAAACAACGTTTAGTAATGACCGCCACATGATCAGAGACAATCATGACATTTGATTTAATTAGACTTCCTAATTATGTTTTTTTTTTTATTTAACGCTGGTAGTGACAGAGGTAACTTTAATCAAGGGGTAGCACCGTATCATCCAGGAAAAGGAAGAGACTTCAGTTGAATTCTGGGTAATGAACTAACGGCTTCGGTGTGGAGCTGCTATAGAGATGAACTTCTGACAACGTTTCGAGATCACGGCGGTAATCTATTGGTTCCAGTGGAACTTCATCTCACTCCTTTAGAAATATTATTGGCAAACACGATGACAAAGAATTGCTATTAGTAATGGACCAATGATTTTCTTTCATAACCGGACCCTTGGCAACCGCAAGTCCTGAAGATGCGCATGCGTAACTAGCCGTAAAAACCCTAAGCTATACCGTTAAAGTAATTTACGGGACTGCATCACAGCCCAGACGTTACAGACTGTAATATTTCTCTCTTCGGTTCAGAAGTTTACTTGAACGATGTTGTTTGATATTTTAAATTAACTTCATCTCAATCGTGAATTGAACTGAAGGGTGATCTGTCCCTTCCGTGTTTAATAATTGTAACTAGCGTATACCCCGTCAAAAATACGGGGCAAGTAATACCACCCCCTACCCATATTATATCCTAACCTCACATTTCATAGCTAACTGAAATAAATAAATTTTACGAAATCAAGCTTGACAAACAAAGAGGCAGAAAAGTGCAGTCGAGGCACTCAAACGTCGGTAAATTCCTTTCTGATCCAATCAAAATTCAGATCATTTATGAAATGAATTTGTGGTGTATTCATAGAATAATTATTGGTAAAAATCAGTTAGATTAATAAGATCTAATATATAAAAAAACCAGGACGTTTTGGTAACACTACGTTCCAACAATGGCTTTTATGTCATGTTGCTTAGCAACAAAAGTATAACCTAATATTGTTGTTAGTCTATGTACTGAAAGTATAAAATGAAATGTATAGACAACAAAACTGGAAAAAAATATTTGTTGATTTCTTAATTTTGAGTCTCCGTTGATTAAAGAGGTTTGTTTTTTGTTTAAAATGTTGGTGATATAACATGAAATAGCTTAATTCAGAAACGATTTAAGTTTAAAAATTGAATCCATATTTTTACTTCCATGATAAATTGTATGCACTTGGCTCTAGGCTAGGTGATCCCACAGTACATCTTTACTTTAGGCTTATTATATACCAACACTAACTACACTTATAAGGGCTCACGGCATCCCCCCCCCCCCTTCACGTCCCCTTGCACTAAAATCGTAATGGGCAGACAGTAATTTTGGCTTTTGTGACTCCTCGTATTTCGAAAAAAAAAGGAAATTTTTTCGAGCGTGACGTGACCCCCCCCCCCTCGGCTTTTATATAGGTTACATAAAGTTCCTCTTTGATTCAGGAAATCAACGAATTACATAAAAAAAAACGTCAACTTCTTATGTTTTGAATCTGAAACATGTAACGTGTTTTATCTCCGTTTACATCACTGAACACTTATCAGTCACAGAAGATGTTATGATGTTTCCCAGTTCAAATTTAACTCTGACCACAGAACTCAACACTTGTCAATCACAGAAGATGTTCTTAACACAACCCGACACAATCCTTCTACTCACTGAGTCTTGATCGTTTTTTTTTTTTTTTTTTTTTTTGACGCTTCTTACAGTGACAAGTTTAATTATATATATATATATATAGACACACACACATAGAGCTTTATATAGACAATGAAATTGGGTTAAAAAATTAAGCTCGAAAAAATTTACTAAATTCATAAAAATTACAAAATATTCCGACTGACGAGCATGCGCATTAGATATGACGTTTTTTCTTGGGTAATACATTTTGGAATAGACAAGGACACGGTTTTCCTTATATGGTGTGTCAAGGTCGTCGCGAAAACGAGGCTGAGCATTTTGACGAGTAAACAAACCAGATTTTCTTCATTCCATAAGTCATCAGGTGGTTAAATATAGAGATCCACACACAAAATATAACTTATCAAACCTCACTACATTCAAAGGTAAGGTTTCATAGTGAAGAGGAAAATAAGTGGGATAACCACAACCCTATGGGCGATAAATGGAAGCTGTTTAGGCCTATGTTATAGTTAACAATCAGCTCTATACTTTACATCTGGCTGTATACGAACAAACCTATTCCATGTAACTTCGTGTTGCCTCTTCTCATTATATTCTGATGTTTATGTTTCAGAATGTACTTACAATACCTAGGACTTAAAACAGGATAAAATACAAACATAGGAAAAGGTTACTGCTTATGTAGATTAGGGTAAGGGTGTATATTTGGTGTATCTGGATTTTCAGAAAGCACTTTACAAGGTGTCAAATAAAAGGCTTGTCAAAATTATCTCTATAGGTGTGGGGGATAAGTTAAGCTAATTGGATAGAAGAGTGGCTGGATGGAAGAAAGAAGAGGGTTCATATAAATGGAATTCAGTCAAACTAGGTTAATGTCATAAGTGGGGTACCTCAGGGCTCAGTCTTAGGACCTTTGCTCTTTTCGATTTATATCAATGACATAGATGAAGGAATGGTCAATAAGTTACTTAGATTTCCTGATGATATTAAGATCTTGGGTGTTGCTAGCTGTGAAGAGGATACTGCAGTTTGAAAAAAGGATTTAGATTATTTAGTGTGTTGAGTGGCAGATGGGTTTTAATTACAATAAATGTAAGATAATACATGTGAGTTACCATAATTTGAACTGTAAGTATAATTTGGATGGAAATAATCTTAACAGTGTACTAACCTTAATACTGTCAAATGGTTTCTGAAAATCCAGATACACCAAATCTACACCATGTTGACTATCCAATAAAATTCTAAACTTTTATCAGACTTTCCAAACTTTTCCCACAATTGATGTAAGAATAATAGGCCTATAATTACTGGGGGATAATTTAATGTAACTGATTATTATTTTCTTCAATGCTCTGTTATTATAATGATTCCATAAAGTTAATTTAACATAACAAAGTGGTTTGAAAGCATACAGATGGGCATCTAAGCATCTTCTACATACCTTATATGAAAAGCCACATGCTGGTTTGTTTACTCGCCAAAATAAACGAGGTCAATATGGCCGCTGAACCGTGTTCCTGTGTATTAATTTATAATTTGATTTAAGCCTAACTCAAGGTTTAATTACACTGAGGCACGTTAACTAGTTTCCTGCACTGAAAGCTTTCCAAAACACCGTCACCACATAATTCTATTATATATTAACTGCCCCCCCCCCAGTGGCACAGCGGTATGTCTGCGGACTTACAACGCTAGAAACGGGGTTTCGATACCCGTGGTGGGCAGACCACAGATAGCCCATTGTGTAGCTTTGTGCTTAATTCCAAACAAAATATATTAACTATAAACCAATCACAGCAAAGCTTTGCATTCTTGGAAAAACATAAGGTCACTAGGAAGCTAGATGATAAACATATACACATTAAAATGCATTGTGTAGGAAGGCCTCAATTTTATGCAATGCATGCGTAGGAAGATTTGACTTCCCAGAATGCGACAGCGTTTCTTCTTAAACGTTGCCTTATTCCTGCGTCTCCTTTATTGATACAAGATGAGGAAGTAATCCCAATGCCAGTAGTGACGTCATGTTCACCCACACATTCTCAGTATCGACTAAAAAGTATATCATCGTGAGTTGTGTTGTTTTACTGACAACAAAATTACGATCATTTTCTATAGGCGTTAAAGTACAACAGAATGTATGAAAAGATCGTTTAGTTTCACTGCATGAGAAGCTTGTTTATTTAAAGTTTCACTGTCTGAAAAGCTTGTTTAGTTAGTTTCACTGTGTGAGAAGCTTGTTTATTTAGTTTCACTGTCTGAGAAGCTTGTTTATTTAGTTTCACTGTCTGAGAAGCTTGATAATTTAAAGTTTCACTGTCTGAGAAGCTTGTTTATTTAGTTTCACTGTCTAAGAAGCTTGTTTATTAAAAGTTTCACTGTCTAAGAAGCTTGTTTATTAAAAGTTTCACTGTCTGAGAAGCTTGTTTATTTAGTTTCACTGTCTGAGAA
>NW_013668480.1:138886-150324 GCF_000517525.1 Limulus polyphemus | reverse complement strand
GCCTGAGAAGCTTGTTTATTTAAAGTTTCACTGTCCGAAAAGCTTGTTTATTTAGTTTCACTGCCTGAGAAGCTTGTTTATTTAAAGTTTCACTGTCCGAGAAGCTTGTTTATTTAAAGTTTCACTGTCTGATAAGTTTCTTTATTTAAAGTTTCACTGTCTGATAAGCTTCTTTATTTAGTTTCACTGTCTAAGAAGCTTGTTTATTTAAAGTTTGACTGTCTGAGAAGCTTGTTTATTTAGTTTCACTGTCTGAAAAGCTTGTTTATTTAGTTTCACTGCCTGAGAAGCTTGTTTATTTAAAGTTTCACTGTCTGAGAAGCTTGTTTATTTAAAGTTTCACTGTCTGATAAGCTTCTTTATTTAAAGTTTCACTTCTTAAGAAGTTTGTTTAGAGACATCATAGTCTAATGAGTTTGTTTAGACTTCATGGATCTTATGACCCGAGCTTTTATATGGTATTACAATTCGATGAGTTCACTTTAAAAGACGCAATAAACAAAGGAGCTTGTGTGGCATTATGGTGTACAATAAGTCATTTATAAACATCATTCCATAATGCCACACAAGCTCCTGTACAATAAGTCATTTATAAACATCATGGAGCTTGTGTGGCATTATGGTGTACAATAAGTCATTTATAAACATCATGGAGCTTGTGTGGCATTATGGTGTAAGGAATCATTTATAAACATCATGGAGCTTGTGTGGCATTATGGTGTAAGGAATAATTTATAAACATCATGGAGCTTGTGTGGCATTATGGAGTAAGAAGTCATTTATAAACATCATGATCTGAGGATCGTTGTTTTTTACATCATGATCTGAGGAGGTTAATTACAGAAATAACCCGAGGATTTTGGTTTATAGAATATATTATACAAGTTGTTTGTTTAGACGGTTTTGAATAGCTTACATAGATCTGAATTTAACAGTTCGTGAAGACCAACAAGCTCAAGAATGTTTGTTACCAATGATTTCTCAACGACTCGCTGTCTTAAGATCTAAAACTTCCAACTGCTAATGAATTGTGTTCACACGTATTTTCAGTCTTAATTTTTATACTTGGAAAATATGATTTTTGAAATTTAGGTAAACCGCAATCTGTTACGACTTCCTTCCCTTCATAAAAAATCTTTATGGCAAAGTTACTAAGGATGTCCGCCGCCGTCCCTAATTGTGAACTACTGACCAGAGGGAAGGCATCCAATCAACAGCACCCTACCACCCACGCTAAGGGACGGACTATCATTCTTATAACGGACTCACAGCTTAAAGTTTGGGGAATAATTTGTGGTATCGCACAAATTCGAACGCAGCTACGAAATCCACAGCTCTACCACAGGGCCGCGCTCCTAATATATACCTTTAAACCAATGAATCTACCTCTCGTGCTAACCAACATATTATTGGATTAAGTATATTTACAACCTCGCTACTGGTGTTACGTAACGAAATGTTTGTCTTGTGATAGTCGATCAAAAACCAAATTATACGAAGCTGGTTATATTATCTAAAAAAAAAATTACTCGTGTACTATCGATTTGATATAATAACAACAACACAGTTTAAATCCAAGAAGTTTTTATAAAAAATATCTTGTAATAATTCACAAAATATTCACAGGATCACTGGCCTAATATTTAAACAAGTTTAGGTTTAAAGAAAAAACAAATCAAAGTGATTATTAAACGGAACAAAAAAAAAAAAAAACTGGTCAATTACAACTCGAGATTTTGAAACTAATTTCAAGGAACAAACACCCATTGTTCAAATAACTTAAGAAGCGAATATACAGATGTATCGCGAGCATAACTTATGATAAACCAACCTATTTACAATCCACACAAAATAAATATCTCCAGTTAACTAATTAAGTTAATGAACCGCACACTTAAATAAACTTAAAACTTTAACCCTAATAAAAAATATGTTGTGCTCTGTTTTTTAAACTGATGCCGGTAAACTTTTGGGCTTTTTTTTTTTACATAGAAAAACAAAAGACTTATACAAACTTGTGTATTTCTTATATAAAGTATTTACATTGCATTGATTGGCCAGGGCCATTTTTTTCCCCAAAACTGTCATCAGGAATGCTACGTGTGAAAACTGGCAGGTTAATAAAATAATTTCTCTCTTTCTCTCTCTCACTGACTTGGAGATAAAACAAACAATACAGCTGAACAAGTAACGAACACTAGATCTTGCACTGCGGTACAGAAAGGAACACCCCCCGCAGACCGACAATGGGGGGGGGGGGATGATGAAGTGACTTATTGTGAACGCGTGGGATTGTTCTGTCCATCACAACTGTATCTAGGAACCAAGCACCTTTCAAGACTAACGGACCGTCCAATCAAATGCTATCGTGGCTAGAAGTAGAAGCCTGATCGAGAGAGTGCTGGTCGACAGAGTTACGTCTCACGGGGATCTCGGATGACGTAACGCTCCCCAGCTCGGCGGACATCCAAGGATGTTCCAAGATCTCTTCCAGGGATGGACGATCACACGGACGTAGAGACAGGCATTTTCTGATGAGGTCTTGGCAATCTGCGCGTAACAGAATCAGGAATTAGATATTGATAATGGCACCTTTAAAAACGGGTTTGTCCACAATATACCTTTCACGGTATCTGTACACTTCAATACAAACTTAACAAGACGTAACTCACCCTGTGATAATCTCCTACGGAAAGAAATCTCCGCCCTCAGAATCTGTTCGTCATGTTGAAACGGTATGTCGCCACATACCATGTCATATAACAAAATTCCTAACGACCAGACTGTGGCACTGGTCCCATAGTAACGGTTACTACCGATCCATTCTGGTGGACTGTACACACGGGTACCTAGAGTAAAAAAAATATATTAAAAAAATCGTGTATGTTGTGACGTAATGTTTCACAATTTGCAACAAACCAGAAATAAAAAGTTAACCTACGCTGAGATGGGGAGGGGGGGGGGTAATTTTTCAGAAGAAAACAAAAGTCAGTCTTTCATAAATACACGTAAGATTAATTAATATCATGCACGTACTTGTGAGTGAAGTTTAAAGCAGAAAGCACAGGTAACAACGTCTGACCTGACCCATTTTATAAACACCGCCGCCTCCAAGGGCTAACTGAACCGCAAACATCGTCAGCGTTCTTTTAGTCTCGGCAGTAAAGGAATGTAAAGGCCTCAAGTCAAGCAAGTCGACTCAAATAGGTTGAGTGACCAGTTCTTTGGGAATTGCAGGTGTACATACGCCGAGACAACGACCCCCTCGGGAAGTACACCACACAGGCACAAGTTCCTATTCCCCAGCGTGTAAAAACTAACCAGTCTGCTCACGTGTTTCGTGTGTATACACGTATTACTACATATTGATCGCGACGAAGCGCCATCAAGTTTCGGCGCGGGAAAGAGAAATGGAACGTACCGTGTGAAAATATCGATCTCCAACGCAACACTAGACAGCCCAGTTCGTAGGTTCTGGCACGGAGCCAAGAACATCAGCATTTAACGTTGTAGTTGAGAAAATGGCAGAAAAAAAGTATTACGAAAATTACCGAGCGACCTTGCCGGACAAGGTCATTTTCCACAACTTTAAAATAACTTATCAAAATGTCCCAACGGACTAACAACCCACGAAACAATGCACTGTTTAGCAGTAGTAATTCGGACGTAAAGACGTAGATTCAGAAGAAAAACACTCGTATTTCTGTATTAATGTAGATTAAAATATTATTAAAATATATATAATTAAAATTAACAGCTATTTAAACTTTTTTTTTCAATTTACGTATTTTTATAGTTAATAAGCAATAATCTTTAAATTTGAAACAGATACAAGTCGTGCCTTTCAGCCACACCCATGCTCTGTCTACACGTTTACGATATACTCCATAAAAGGTCAAAGTTCTACGACTAAGTACACACTCAGAATTTGTGGGAGTGCTCCCTCCCCTCTACTCACGAGTTTATCAATAGATTCTCGTAGTTAAAATATTTGCCACAAGGCGGACTAGCACTTCGTCTGTTAATGGAAAAGTTGAATATATTTCGAATACATATATATATATATTAAAGTAGAAACCATGAGATACTTCTCTTTTAACACAGCTTATTTATTTCATATTAACCTCTTGTACTATAAAAAAAATGAGCCCCTGATTTTTACGTTATCTCAATACTTATTGTAGGTTGTTTTTAAAAACTCGTTAATTTTCCATTATCAGCCGAGATAACTGACCACTTCCAAACAATGCTTCCAACTACTCATGTTTTACTTGGTGTGCAACTTTCTTAAGATTATCTTTTAATTCTACAGGTTTAAATGAATGGGGCATTCATTCATAATTTCTCTAAACCTTTAGTCAAATTAGAAAAAACAACAAAGAAACTAGGCCTACCAGTTAGTACGTGGCATCATAACACTTAACCCTTAATATTCAATGAAACGTTAAACTAACAATGGATAAAGTAGTACTTTTAGAGAAGTAAAAAGGAAGAAAAAATGTTCCCTCTCGTCTGCAAACCCACTCAACAGTGTTATCATTTTACCTAGTATTGCATCTCTACAATACACACTACGTAGCTTTATAAGTCCATTCTTACCATCAAAGTCGGTATAAACGGTTTCTTTCAGGTACGTCCCAGATCCGAAATCGATCAGTTTTAAAGAAAAGTTATTTAGGTCAACGAGGATGTTCTCGTCTTTAATGTCACGATGAATGACATACGCGTCATGACACGCCATCACGGTCTCGACGACCTGCCGAAAAAACAGGCGGGTCAATTTTTCGTCTAGAACACCTCGCTCGGTGATAAAGTCGAACAAATCTTGTACAGTCTCGGGTTTTTCCATTACAATGATAAATGAATCAGGCCTTTCATACCAATCCAACAATCGTATAACGCCCGGAACGCTACTCACTCTTCGTAGCAGGCAGACTTCAATAGGCACACGGTGTCCGTTAGTCTAGGTGAAAAAAAGGAAAACAAAAAAAGCATTAGGCCACACGAAAATATTCAACTCATTTTTATGATTTAAATAAAACGAGAATATTCAAGATTCTTTACCCGAAGAAAAAAAAAAGAAGGGCTAAACCCAATAGAATAAGAACCTCATGAATGAAACGCCCTTAGTAAACGTTTCTGGTACATTATTTGTTTTCAGGTTTCACGAAGTTAGACCAACATCGTAAAATCCCTATGTCGTGCATTTTTCAAACTAACATCCCACAGACGAGATGATATATTCAAGAAATCTTATTTTATTTTTAACTTCTGTAAGAAATAAGTATGATATTTGATTTTAAAACAAGCACGTTTGTATTGTGCAACAACATTTTACTGAACAGATGTTTAACTGTAACCTACAGATACGATACGATGTGCTATACATTGATATATCTTAATAATAACACTACAAAACTATGGAGTACAAACATATTCATGTCTCTCTAGCATCTTTACACTATTAAAAGAACACAACCGATGGAAAGTCACTTAATAAATTCACTAAGCAGGGGCTAATTCATGGCTATTAAATACAAGTCAAAGACTAATTTACAAATAAATTAAAATGAAGATCAGCGCCACCCACCTGTCCCCAGTCCGTTACTTTTTCTTTTGGTATATGTTTGATTGCAACCTAGAATAAAATAGTAAATCTATTTTAACACTTCACTTTATCAAACTAATACTTCGAATTTTCTTCAGTATTTACATTTCGTCACTTCACTTAAGAAATTAGAGCTTCAAATTACACAATTTGTAGTATCAAACTTAAAGAACCAACCAACTGAAGTTATTAAACTTCAAGATAAATGTAAAAGGTCTTTCAGTTTCATGCAACTGAAACCTTTACTAAAAAAACATCACTTCTTAAAATAATAAGATATTAAACATTTTAAGTTAATTTTAAAACATACTTTAGTTATCAACTCTTAAGCTTACCTGGGCATTATCTCTTAGTCGTATTCCCGCGTAAACCGTTCCGAATCCACCCTTTCCAAGTAAAGTACCAATACGATAAGCTTTCTCGAACGGTTCTTGACGAACTTCGAAAAAACAAAACCAAATTATACCCTAAAGACTATATTAATTAAAGGCAGTCTTTAATCGTAAATACGCGTTTTTAATTTTGCTTATAAATTCATAATTTAGTTTTTTATTATTTTGCTAAGTCTGCTCATTTGTATAAAAAAACTCGAACCACGGCAAGAATACTGTATATTTTACGTAATGTTTGGAACTGAAAATCATATTATTATTAAAAGTACGGGATAGCACTAACATACGAGATAAATTAAACAGTAACAGGTTAAAATATTTCATTACATAAGATAATACGACAGTTGAAAAATGCTCAACTTCGCAAGGTAACGTCAGTAATTAGGCTACACAGTTACATGATTTACAGCGTATGGTTTTCAACGTGGCGACTGACTGCGGCAGGATGTAGACTTAAAAACAAACAAACAACAACAAAGTTCATACTTACTAGATCGTTCCTTTTCTGCAACAGTTTGTGAATATGACCCAGAAGAGAACACTCCCGATAAAGTAGAAATTTTTCGAGAAAACATCGTTAATATCCAAACTGAAGCTTAAGCGTAAATAGTAGGCCTACTATTACTACTACAACTTCACACGTTCCACTCACACTACCAATACTCCCATCCACCGATTACTACGGTATGAGAACTGTAGTAGATTGCCATAAAATAAGAGAACGGTACAGAAAAGTATTCCTCCGCTTTGCGCGCATATCAGACACATTTTTCATATGATTTATTTTTTACATTAATCGTTAGTTGAATTTCAGCAGCTCAAATTAAATAATTATATTTATATCATTAGCTATTTTTCTATCATTATTAATCCAAGTCAAAATTATAAAGCTAATTTAATAAAAACAAATGGAGCTATTTTCTGTTATCTTAGACAGTGTCTGGCCGTTCAAGCTTGCATGTTAGTGGCTGGCTGGTGAGATAAAGTAAAGCAGTCTGTACGCGCCAAAACCTCTCCAATGACGGAAGAAATTACTTTTGGGAGAAACATTTCTGCTGAGTGTGGTATTTTAAAACAAGCTTAGGTTACGTCTTAGGGTCAAATAAATTTGTACACAATGCTTTTAAGTTTATATATACGTATACATATTCTTCTTGTTATTCACACAATTGTTTATTTCGTCATAATTTTTAATTTATTTAAGAATGCTTTTATTTTTTTACGAGCGTAATAACACATTGAATAAATAACTTAATGTAGACAATAGCTAAATCTTCCATATTCAGCAGAAACCAATGTTCGTTCGTGTAAAAAGATTTAATCATTTAGGTATGAATGTACAAAATATTATAGAACTATGAACATCACTATAAAATATTTCAATATGATTAAGTTTTTCTATGTTTTGGAAAAAGTAAATATTGATTATTATAATAAGGTAATTAATCCTTTGTAACTAAATGCGATGTTATGAAGTAGAATAAATAGTTATTTAAAATGTAGTAATTAAATGATAAGCAAAAACACAAAAATGAATATTTTTTATCAGATTTTAATATTAACTCTGAAGACTATTTACATATACAAATTGAAATATCATGCAATATACATATCCTATTATATAGTGCAAAGAAGGAAGCATAAACGAAGGAAGAAAAAAAAAAGGTCTGATTATATAATCATTAGGCCAACTTTAGCAATTGTTTCCAAGGGCTCGATCACGGTTTTAAAACATGAGTCGTTTAATTCTGTGTTTTAATCCCCCAAAAATGATACGAACAGATAACAAATCAATACCGGAATAAACGATTATAACTTTTAGACTTTATCAGTAAATTTCTTACCAGACCTGGCATGGTCTGGTGGTTAGGGCGCTCGAATCTCAAATTGCGGGTTCGAAATGCCCTCAATTCGCCATTTAGGGGTGGTGTCAGGGCCAGTCTTCTCCCCCCCCCCTCCATTGTAAACATTATTGGTTAATACAAAATATCCGAGCGGGTGACCTCAAAACTAAGTGGGATTTTAAGGTCGAATAAAAAAATAAATAACTTTCTTATCAGAGTAGATGGTTTTCGATAACCTGGCGAGTGAACGATGCTTTATGAATTTTTAACGAGTTAGATGAGATAAGTATATCTAAGACAGTGATCATATTTCGGCCATAACTTGTTTAGGCCTAAAATACAAATACTACGGAATTGTGATTTGGATACTGTATACTTACAATATGTTTTTTAAAGTGTTATGGTGATCGTAAAAAGTGGAACTGCAAAAGTGAATATTTTTTAACTATTTTTATTAATTTAATGAATCATCAACTTAATTTCTCAAGAATTCAGTGAGTCATCTATTACTCTAAAATAAATCCAGTAGACTCCCACTTCCCAGCATTTGGCGTTAAGAGTGGAACCATCGGTTAAAACTTTATACAGATGGGAGAAGTGACATCGAAATAAAGAAATGTTTGGAAATCTTTCAACGGTGACATGAATAAACAAACAGAAATTCAGAAGAGCGTAACAGAAAAATAAAAGAGTGTGTTAAGGAAGCTGACAGGAAAACTTAAGATCGTAACCAGGAAATTTACCATAAGTACTAGGTAAAGGTTTTTTTTTTTTTTTTTGTCATGGCTCGAGAATGAACCCGAAATGTCTTGTACGCCAAGCAAGGGCTCTACCAAGTAAACGTTAGAGCTTATATAGATTTATACTTCAGTACAAAGCTACACAATGGGCTATCTGTGCTCTGCCCACCACGGGTATCAAAACCCGGTTTCTAGCGTTGTAAGTCCGCAGACATACCGCTGTGTCACTGGATGGCTTTTAATTAATTCTTTTACTCCAAGAAATCCATACTTTTGTTCCAAAATGTTTTAATTTGCCATGTTTGTCAGTGACACATCTTTCGCTGGAAATCACAAGAAAAAGGGAGTGAAAAGGCTTAGCTTTTAGGTAACACTCATAGCTATTAAAAGAAGACACGTGTAAAAAATAAGCTTATTATTAAAATTCTTTATCTAGAATAAAGTGATTTCTCATTTAACGCATTAATACATATTTAGGGTTAGCTCGATTTGTAACCAGAGATGATGCATATGATCTGAAGACGTAGAAAAAGAAACGTTTGTTCTCTGTAACTGTAACAGTGGTAGGAAAGTAAACGTACACTAGGTGACCTTTGCTTCCGAAACTCATCACTGTTGTAATTATATGATAGCAAGGAGAGGTTAAGGTCATCTTATGGCTATTCTTGAGTGATACTGATGATACAATGTGAAGCAGAGATCAATGGCTGAATATCAATACGTAAACTAAATGAATTTAAATGCATACTAAAAATAATTTATATAAATCTCGATCTATTATTCGGCTAACAAACTGCCAATGAATCATACTGGTTTCATAGTAACCCAGGACAGGGGCTAACGGGCTGGGTGGACAAGACTAGGCTTCTTATAGTGGAGGAGTACGTAATACTTGTGTGATGTTTTGAGTTGTAAACCCATATATATATATATATATAGATTTTATGAATACGTTACACTGGTGCTACTATTTTTTTATTTTTCTGAATTATTTAACAGATAGTTTGTTTAAAATACTAAAATACATGTGAAGCTCAATCTGTCGTTCGATTCACCACAACATCATAGAATTTAAACAGATGTCACAGAGAACAGCAAGATACAGTTACTCAAAAACTGGTCTATTCATCTGTAGATTAACTGGCGTGAAATAAACACAGTTCTTATGTATTTATATTTATAATACCGAAGAAAAGTAACTAAGTGGCGAAACTAGTACAATCAGAGAATGTTTTCTTTAACAGAGATATTAAGACATGGGAATTGAGACAGTAATTTGAACAAAGATCCTAGCGGCCAAATAGTTACAAGATTTACAACAATAGAATAAAATACAGCGGCCAAATAGTTACAAGATTTACAACAATAGAATAAAATACAGTGGACAAATAGTTACAAGATTTACAACAATAGAATAAAATACAGTGGACAAATAGTTACAAGATTTACAACAATAGAATAAAATACAGCGGACAAATAGTTACAAGATTTACAACAATAGAATAAAATACAGCGGCCAAATAGTTACAAGATTTACAACAATAGAATAAAATAAATACATTTTGCATTGAAAGAGAGTAAGTAAGGTATTGCCTTACACGTGAAGCGTGCTTCTTTTCTAGACCTTTATAAAGACAGTAATTTACTACACGTATAACTATAGTCAAGAAGACACGTTATACCATATCACAATCCCCCAGTGGTACAGCGGCATGTCTGCGGAGTTACAACGCTAGAAACCGGGTTTCGATACCCGTGGTGGGCAGAGACAGATAGCCCATTGTGATGCTTTGTGCTTAACTACAAACAAATAAACCATATCATAAAGTTATTTAGAACTACAAAAGTTTATCCTAGCTGGCCTGATGAGCACTGGCATTGGCGGAAAGCCTCGTCGGCACTGACTGTGGCAGGTGTAGAGTTGTTGCCTGCTCCGGGAACAGTAAGACTAGTCTGATAGTTCGCCAGTTCTCGTGAATGATAGTAAAGACGAGTCGAATAAAACAATAAATATAAAATAAATAATGCTGTTTTATTAATTTGTAAATGGCTTACATAAAAAATCACAATGATTACAATTCACCTGCTTAATTTAGGCTCAGCGGTAAGTTTGTGGACGTTAAAATCGGGTTTCGATACTCGCGATGGGCAAACCACAGATAGCCCATTGTGTAGCTTTGTGCTTAATAACAAATAAGCAAACAAAACTTAATCAGGTTCGCACCATAAAAGTTGTTGTTCATGAAAATTGATGATTTATATAACGCCTAGAACAGCACCATGCCTGACGAGCCTTGGTATTATACGAACGGTCTCGACGGCACTGGATATGGTAGATGTTTTGTGGTTGACATATTATAACTTATTCTCCTCCGCTTTCACTCATGGGTTATTAGAATCGTTTTTTAAAACTGCATTAACTCCAGAGTGTAAGATTATACTTGAATTATTAGAGCGACGAAGGACACAAAGTTGCTAAAAAAAAAAGAGAAAGTTTTAGTTTCGTAATGAATAATCCGAAAAAGCAAAACCAAAAAAACAAAAACGGAAAGCTTAATATGCTTACGCCGGCACTTCTGGAATGCACTACGTACAAAATGTATTCCCTAAGAAAGACAAAACGTTTAAGTAACAAAGGTAATAGGTACTCACTCAGTGATGAACATTTTACGGTTCATTTTAAATAATAACAGGTGCAAAGTGTTTTTTTTTTTGTAAAATTAATTATCATACTTCACTTTGCCCGACTATTCATAAAATAATATATATATTTATATACTGTGCTTTGGAAATACATATTTGGGCCCGGCATGGCCAGGTGGCTAGGGCGTTCGACTTGTAATTTGAGAGTCGT
>NW_013668480.1:128376-137904 GCF_000517525.1 Limulus polyphemus | reverse complement strand
AATTATGGACGGCTAGCGTAGATAGCCCTCGTGTAGTATTTCGCGAAATTCGAAACAAACAAACAAACATACATATTTGTGCATCTGTTGACAATTTCTATTATTTCTGGCTCCTCGGTGTCTCAGCAATAAGCTTGAGGGCTTATAACGCTGGGATTCGGAGTTCGATCTCTGTGGTAGGCACAGTGCCGATAGCTCATTGTGCAGCTCTGCTTTTAAACAAACACACTTTTTAAAATATATTTATAGATACCAATGTTGCTGTTTTTGTGATCGCATCAATACTGTGGAATTGGCGCTGTCTTGATGCATTACGTCATCTAGGTAAGGAAATATCTGGAAGATCTAAAGAGCACGGCTACTTGGAAGTGCCTGGGTTCTTCTTTAGATTGTGACAAGAGTACACAACAACACCTATCTTGTTAACACTTAATGTCAAATATCGTTGAAACTTGTTTAAGCCGTGTTTCTCAGAAAGAGTGAGTGACACGTGAGCTCCACGTGCATATATACGTGTTCATTACGATTCTTTACAACTTTATAGTTTTTAGGGCCTATTCAAATGTCGCTCTAACTCGAAACATCATGATAAATGAACACAAAGCAAACACGGTTCTCGTTAATAACATAAAACTAAAATCCGGACTCCGGTTCCACAGATAGTTCGTTGTGGAAGCACTGCCTGAAACACAAACAATACTAATAAAAATTAAACATGCATCTGGCCAATGCTAGCATATAATGATGTTAAAATCGTAGAACAGGAATAAAATTTAGTATTCACAACAGAGAAGTTTGTATGAATGACTCAGGTGGTGTGGATCACGAGTACAGAGAATAATCAAAGCCAACAAGCCATTAATTTCATTTGAACTTCGCCTTTTCACTTCTTCTTTTGTTCTTGAGATTAATGCTGATTCAAACTAAACAGATATCTTCTGGTGTGTGTAAATTCGTAATATTTTGCAAACATGTCTTATTAAGAATGCACGTAAGCACGTGGTCAAGAGCGTGAGTTAAGCCTACAGCATAAGGAGTGTTCAAGCGTGAAAGCAGAAAACTAAGCAGTCCACATATAACAGATGGTAACAAAGAGTACGTGTTATTCTCACAAAACACCCACATACTAACTTAAAACTGTAAACTATTATTTTCAGCTAAGGAGCTAACTCCCACGGTTTATTATGCACGTATTAAAAGTACATAAGACTAAAGTGCACGGAGAATGTGAAAGGGGACATGTCCCCCTCATTTTTTCAAGAGCAATTTAATGTTTTTCAGTTACTCTAGTGATTCCACCAAAGATCAACCTGTTTGGAAGACCACTGGTGATATGGGGTCTGCAACAGATGGATTATATTTGATACATTTTTTTTTTATAGAAAGTAATAGTTTTTATAACAATCATCATCCTTCCAACTTTTGAAATTGAAGCTGCGTCCCTGAATTCGAACTACTTCCTAGACAAAATACCTAATAATATATAAATATACAAATGCATTTTGTAGCTACGTTTTCACCTGGTGGTATGATATTGGTGTGTTGTTGCCAGGGTATTGTAACGGATGATTTGTGTTTTGGTTCTCAGGGTATTGTAACGGATGATTGGTGTTTTTGTTCCCAGGTTATTGTAACGGATGATTGGTATTTTGGTTCCCAGGGTATTGTAACGGATGATTGGTGTTTTGGTTCCCAGGGTATTGTAACGGATGATTGGTGTTTTGGTTCCCAGGGTATTGTAACAGATGATTGGTATTTTGGTTCCCAGGGTATTGTAACAAATGAAGCACATCATCAACTGTCTGAACAAGCAGAGTTTGAACCACACTTATGCCATGGCAGAAAATTATGATTTATAAATAAAACTCTAAAATTTAATACATATAATAGTTGTTATCCATTCAACGAAAACAATGATAATATACACTGTATATACATACATATTACACTGTGTTATTGTCCTCTATTTTTTTAGAATGACTCTGTGATGTCTTAGAGACGACGTTTTCAACAACTAGTACAGATTTTCATTGTTCTTTCTCACCTGATGTGACAATCCACAGAAATGGTCAAAGTTGCTATTTATTCTAATGACCTTTATCGTCTTTATATCGTTTATGCATTTATATATAATTGGAAAATTTCTTTATATATATACGCTGTATTATATTCATTACGTGATTGAATTTTCTGCACGTGAAAACACATTTTAAACATACTTATTAGCGTTGTTTTAGGCTCCCTGTTTTGAAATATTCCTGCAAAATTTTATGTTAATTTTTTGATGTTCCACGGGGATTTCTGTCGTTAAGTGCTTAATATATTTTAAAATATTATTTTCGTAATAAAATCTCTAATTGTTCAGTAAATGTTACCTAACAGCCACTTAGTGATTTTTTTACGAGAAACGAAATCGTGATCTCGAAAAGTTCTGCGAATAAGGATTAGTGTTAGTGTTAAGAAAAAAGATAATGGGGAAATCAAATTAACTTATCCAAGCGGACTTATAACACAAAGTGCACATTGTATTTTTCATACACCTTTTTACGTGCTTTAAATTATGTATAGTTGCCATTTACAGCATTAAGTTCACAAATTACTTTGGAAAATCGGTAAGAACACGGGGTCTACTAAACGTTACATCCACTCTTGTATGAGTTTTAGCTATTATAGACAGAGCACTCGTCTTTCTTGAAGTAATATCCACGAATATTACACTCTGTAAACAGCTTTAGCTTTGATAATAAAACAGTTTTCTAAGACGTATTAGCTATAAAGAAACATCGCCATTTTGTTGGTGTTAGAAGTTCAACAAAAATACTCTTTAAGCACGACATTAAAATTGAAACTAATTTAATCAGTGGGCTACGAATTTTGAAATTACACTTCCAAATATCGTGTTATATGGATCCACAGCTTTGAGTATGGTGTTTTTATGAAGTTAAATTTTCGAATATGGTGTTTAAATGAATCCACAGCTTGAAATATGGTGTTATATTAATCCACAACTTCGAGTATGGTGTTTAAATGGATCCACAGCTTGAAATATGGTGTTATATTAATCCACAACTTCGAGTATGGTGTTTAAATGAATCCACAGCTTGAAATATGGTGTTCTATTAATCCACAACTTCGAGTATGGTGTTTAAATGAATCCACAGCTTGAAATATGGTGTTATATTAATCCACAACTTCGAGTATGGTGTTTTTAACATATTGTTGCGGTTCTTCAATAATCAAAGTCTGGAGTGATGCTAAAGCACACCAAGTAAGCTAAATAACGTGGATTGGTTGAGCTAATATAATGCAGTGAAACTGACTAAACAAAAATAATAATTATTCAGAGGGGGGGGGCGTATTCATTGACTGTTATTTATAGGTTTCTGACTATTATGACCTTTTTAGCCCCCCAGTGGCACAGCGGTATGTCTGCGGACTTACCACGCTAGAATCCGGGTTTCGATACTCGTGATGGGCAGAGCACAGATAGCCCATTGTGTAGCTTTGTGCTTAATTACAAACAAACAAACAAATTATGACTTTTAATAATTTAATCAGAGAAAAATATATTTAACTCTGAATAAATGATGACTGTTCTGAGGAAAATGATAACTTACTCTGAGGAAAAGGGCAATTTTATTTGATGAAAGCATATCTTATTTGAGGATTAAGATAATTTACTCTGAGGATTAAGATAATTTACTCTGAGTAAAATTATAATTTACTCTTAGGAAAAGGTAGTTGACGCCGAGGAAACGGATGACTTTTTTTTTTATCTATAAAGGCCTTAGATAAATACAATATATTTTTTTTCAGTCACTTTCTGTCCAGTTAGAAATTACTATTGATAAAAATGTTTTCCGATTAATAAACGTGATTTTTTACTTGATTTGAATGCGCATGCACGCACGTGTTGTCTTTCAGTGCTTTACACTTTTTGTAACTTCTTCATGGGTTGACTTATGGACGCTGTCAGTGATCAATATCAGTATTAGCATCAACCTAATGTCACTTGCAAAAAAATCAGTATATTTCATTTAAACAGCGGTAAAAAAAATTTTCAAATTACCTTCTGTTATTATAAATAAATTGATTATATTATCCCTATTAAAGTTTATAGCCGAAATAACATGAAAATTACATTGTTTCGAAATAGTTGCCCCCCCCCGAAAAAAAAAAGCACGGTAACTGATCCATAATTGTAGAAATAAAAAAATGACAAAATAATAACAATAAAGAAAGAAGTTCGTCATAATTTTATCTGCCGGTCCCCCACCCTCATTCTACACGTCCCAAAATAAAAGGACCGAGTTAGTTCGAATGATTTATTTTAAAGCAGGTCATTGATATGCATTGAGTAGATGTAAATGACAGTAGAGGTAAATAATGATAATGGGGTTAGTGAAAGTGTACGTGTACTCACTCCTTTAGAGTCTTCCTTTGGCTGAATAATGTAGCTGAATTTATATTACCTTACTCCGTTCGAAATTATCTTTATCTGTAATTCATAAACATATGGCCAGGTGGTTAGGGGGCGCTCGACTCGCAATCTGCGGGTTCGAATACCCAACACTCCAAACATGCTCGCCGTTTCAGCCGTGGGGGCGTTATAATATTTCGGTCAATTCCACTATTCGTTGGTAAAAGAGTATAGCCCAAGAGTTAGCGATGGGTGGTGATGACTAGCTGCCTTCCCTCTAGTCTTCCACTGCTAAATTAGGGACAGCTGGCACAGATAGCCCTCGTGTAGCTTTGCGCGAAATTCATAACAAACCTAACCATAAACATATACTTTTATTAAGATATGTACTAAATTAACTCATCTTTGTTGACAAATGACCTCAACAGTCTCTCTCAGATGGGTTAGACTTCTTCTACAAGAAACCACGTTTAGAAAACATTGAACAATGTTCAAAGTCAGTAAAATGTTCTAGTCAGCTAGATTCCTCCTCCTCAGCGGTAAGTCTGAGGATTTATAACACTAAATATCGGGTTTCGGTACCTGAGATTGCAGAGCACTGATAGACCAACAAACAAACCTTGGCAAAATTGTCATTTTATTCGCCAAAGATTACCAACCACGAGTTTTTATAACTATCATAAAAAATAGAAGGAGAATAATGTAAGAAAAGACGTATCACCCAGCTCTTAACGTAGCTAATTTATTTATCTAGGATGTGGTAAAATGGTCCATTTAAACGACCAAATGAAAAAACAAATGCTTGTTGGAGAAATAAACATACGAAATAGTCCCAAGGCTAAAAAACATCAACGAACTTGTTAAAGAAAAATTAAGAAAAAAAAAGAAAAAAAATTTAATTATTTATTATAATAATACTCAGTTATTTGTCTGTCCTGAAAATCCGCGCGCACGTTACTACTGTATATAAATACATATGGGCGCGCAATTCATTTCAACGGATGTAAACAAAAGGTGGATGTAAATATATTTTAGTTGATAATTCGTACAACAGCATATTAAAAGCTTACAAAAGGTTTTTTAAAAAGGTCTAATGTTAGGTCGTAGAATAACATTATAAGTTTATTTTTTGATAGTATTAAAGTACAGTAAAGTCTAGCCCTAACTAAACTAAAGAAGAAACGTATCCAAGTTACAGTGTTAAGTTATCAAAAGCCAAAAAAAAAAAAGGCTTAAGTAATGTTAGGCCTAAGACAAGTGGTCTTTGGTGTCTGCGATTAGAATTATTTTGTATTATTCTAGAAATTCTGTATTTAAAGAAGTACTGTTGAAATAAAGGTACTAATCTGACCGCAAATGTTTTGCGGGTCTCTGCTAGTTGTTAATCAAAATATGTTGCGGATATCGTCTGTCTCCTTGTCAGATAACAAAATTAGAGTGATACTACTCTCTACTTTGATATTAAGATGTTTCAGATCAGTCTATTGATAAAACGAGAATCTTAATTTGAACAGAAATAGGGATAAACTCGTGTTCTGCAGATTTTACATACTGACACCTGGACACGTGACCTTTAGTTTTAGATAATGTTAATGACACTTGGTCACGTGGTCTTCAGTTCTAGATAATCTTACATTCAGTTGTAAGCTTGAGATATGCATCACGACTTACAGAATCCTTGAGCAGTAGCCTGTTTTAATTTACGTTTATTAAGTTGAGAAAGAAAAGTTAAACCTCACATCGATAGTTTTCGAGACAGATGTTATACAGTAAAAAAGGTAAATATGTAAATGTAATTGTAACATCTCTACCAATATCCAGACAGAATGATTAAATGGACTTTATGTGCGCCTTATTGTTATTTGACTTTGTTTCAACACGAAGACGTACTCTTATTCACGCGTATTTCCAACCTACTGCCAATATTACAAAAATGTAGTCCTAGAAGCATGCTGAAACTTCAACGCGTAGAATTCACTCGCTTGTTTCGTGAGCAGCCTAAAACAAAGCATATTTGCAGTTAGTTAAACGCTTGGAATCGTTCACACCACATTAACTTTTATAGCTAACGAATAACATCATAAAACAAGAAAACCAAACACGTTTAGCTTCGGTGTTGCCTAATTAGGCTTAGACAGTGCATACAGTGATAAAATAGAAATGTCGGTGTAGCCTAATTAGGCTTAGACACCGTGAATACAGAAGAAATAAAGTTCGTACGTTGTTTAGTGAATTAAAGAAACACATAATATGCAGCTATCCGAGTACGAAGACGTTTGAAGAAGTATTTTTACATTCACTTACTAAGAGTTTTTTTAGAACTTTGCTTTTCCTCCTGAACCAACATCCTTTCGTTTGTCATTGGTAAGTATTGTGTGTATGTGGCTATCTGTGCTTTGCCCAAGACGGGCAAGGAAACCCAATTTTTAGCGTTAGGAGCCTTCAGATTTAACGCTGCGCCACTAGTGGATGAACAATGGTAGCCCAAAACTGAACAACTTTCATATGTGACATGCAAAGTTTATATAAAGTATCAACATCACTTTAAAGCAGATTTTCGGCAAACAAACAATCTGGTTTTCAAAGTAACCTATATGGCAACCAGAAAGACTTATTGCCACAGTAATACCGATTTGTCTAGTGACGTAGAGAAAGATGAAGCAAATTGAGTAATTGCCTCAGGGACCCGACGGGCAGGTGATCCAGAAAATCCATTGCAAGTTAGATAAGGAAATAATTGGATACTGATATTTTCAACCTGTGTGGGACTTTATGTTCACACGGACTAAATGGTCAGTTCAGAAACTCCTAGGGTTCAGGAATAACGGTCCCCAATTTTGATCTACTGACCAGAACCAAAGTGGCCAATAAGCGACAAAAGTTTTGAACCAATATTACTCTTATAACGCAACCATAACTAAAAGCGTCGAGCGTATTCAGTGGCAACACAGTACAAATCTTGGATCTTAGACTTTGGTAAGCTAATCACTAACTCTTCATTATAAGTAATAAGTAAGAATAAAATTAGATAGGAAAGTATTATTTGTATGTGATTATGGAGGAAGGGGTTAAAGGGTAAGGGTAGAAGGGCACAAGAAAATGTTACCCTGGGGTATTTTAAACTTATGTTGAGGCAAATAACATTATTTTCAAGCCATAACTCGGACAGATCTAAATAAGTGGTCACCTCAAGTATATTTCAGTATTCAATGTGGTTCACCAACACATGAAATGTCTAAATAAGTGGTCACCTCAAGTATATTTCAGTATTCAATGTGGTTCACCAACACATGAAATGATGAGTCGTCTTTCCTAAGTGACTTCAAGAATCTGTTTTTATAGTAAGAATAATGTGTATAATACTAACTTCGAAAAAGTAAAGGACAAGAACAGAAAAGGGAAACACGGGCTATAACATTTAAGAAAATTGATCTTTACAAATTCAAAGCACAACGTCAATAATAGGTCCAAGGTATTTTTATGTCAGTGGACGTCTACGGCAGGGATCATACTTTAAATTTCATTGTTATAGGCATTCAGGCTTACCGCTTAGCGATCTGGGAGTCTTGTATGTTAAACATTTGAATAGAGGGTTGATTTTTCGGGCAAATCTATACACATTGGGAAATTAACCCCGGATTTTAGCGTAATTTTACGGACTTACGACTGGAGGATTAATACAAATTCTTACAATACAGATAATATTCTTTAACTTTCTCTGTTTTCGTTTAATGATCAGTAAAACTGGCTTAAGATACATACTCTTATTTAACCACAATTCTCTGTTACAACGAAAAAATAAAAACGGTTTCTTTGGTAATTAAACACAATGGGCTATCAGTGATCTGCCCACCACGGGTTTATCTCCCTTGAATAGTCTTATTTGGAATGAACGTTGAAGTAGGTAACCTCAGGACTGTGGGATACCGCACTAGGATCTCGCTATAACTATAAAATTGAGATATTCACACAATTTTCTATTTTGTTAACTCTCTTGTCTCATTTTATTACAAAGACGTATTTTGGAAACATTCCCCAGAAGCCAGTGAAAAGTCACAAACGTAAATGGAGGCCGACCAGCAAGAAAAGACATAAAAAGTATATATTAATAAAACATTGTTGTTTTACTAATTTACTAAACTATTACATTTCCTTTGTTGTCTGTGTTCGAAACTATTCTCTATTGTTAACTATCTGTTGGGGTTATACCTAAAGTCTATTGTTAACTACCTATTGGGGCTATACCTAAGGTCTATTGTTAACTACCTGTTGGGTTTAAACCTAAGGTCTATTGTTAACTACCTGTTGGGGTTATACCTAAGGTCTATTGTTAACTACCTGTTGGGGTTATACCTAAGGTCTATTGTTAACTACCTGTTGGGGCTATACCTGAGGTCTATTGCTAACTACCTGTTGGGGTTATACCTAAGGTTTATTGTTAACTACCTGTTGGGGTTATACTTAAGGTCTATTGTTAACTACCTGTTGGGTTTATACTTAAGGTTTATTGTTAACTACCTGTTGGGGTTATACCTAAGGTCTATTGTTAACTACCTGTTGGGTTTATACTTAAGGTTTATTGTTAACTACCTGTTGGGGTTATACCTAAGGTGTGCTTTGAAGCTTTTGTTAATCTTTACAAAACATATTTTATAAAATTCTTGTACAAAGAAATATTTGAAAAGTCAACTATGGGTGTTTAATACGTCATTTCCATCAAGTACACTTTTTAAAATCAATCTATGGATGCTGAACGAATCATTTTCATCAAAGGTAAATTGTTAATTAATCTGGGGGATGCTATATGAGTCATTTCTGGGATGGAATTTACGTGATTCAGACTCCAGAGTAGAAATTAATGGAGTGCCTTTGATGGAATTTACGTGATTCAGACTCCAGAGTAGAAATTAATGGAGTGCCTTTGAATTAATCATACTTTGAAATACTAAGTGTCTTTATATTCAAACATACTGTTGGTGTGAACGTGCTTTGTAGTCACAGTATATAGGTTTTTCTTATAGTGACTGCAAAACACGTTCACACCAACAGTATATTTAATACTTTTCACTAAGACATAGGTCCAGCTTATCTCTCTTTGGTTAACTTGT
>NW_013668480.1:121411-127482 GCF_000517525.1 Limulus polyphemus | reverse complement strand
AAACATCTTTCAACAGGAGTGTTTATTCTCTGATAGGAACATCTTTCAGCAGGAGTGTTTATTCTCTGATAGAAACATCTTTCAGCAGGAGTGTTTATTCTCTAATAGGAACATCTTTCAACAGGAGTGTTTATTCTCTGATAGGAACATCTTTCAGCAGGAGTGTTTATTCTCTAATAGGAACATCTTTCAACAGGAGTGTTTATTCTCTGATAGGAACATCTTTCAACAGGAGTGTTTATTCTCTGATAGGAACATCTTTCAGCAGGAGTGTTTATTCTCTGATAGAAACATCTTTCTTTTTTTCTTTGTTATAATGTTAGGGCTAGTGCTATTTAGTATCAAAGCTAATAAAATGCATTGTTTATGGTTTCATGGTAAACCCATTTGTTTTGTGACGTCATATTAATTCATCTTTTAGTAGCACTCGCTAATCGCTTGCGCAACATTTTTAGGCCTACTGCATTCAGTTACGTAATCTATTCAATTCGATATCCGTACACTTTACAGGTATCAATTATTCAAAGTTTACTTAGCATAAATATTGGGGTTTCTTCGACATTCGCTACTTTGATATTTTTTGTAGAAGTGAAAGAGTCATTTATCCTGTTTTATTTTCAACTTTATCATGACTAAATGAAGAAAAGTAAGCAGCTGCAAAGTAAGCAGTGAATGTCGGAGAAGACCCAGGAATTATTCCAAAACTCTGTAAAAGCACATTATCATGCTAAAAGATATGTGGTAGTCACATGACTTAGTCACGTGATCAACGCAACATATAATCACCGTTGAAACCTGGGAATCCCCTGAGATGCATTATATGCGTAGCGAAGGTAAAAACGTATAGGAAAATGTTTATATATCACTTAGATTCTAAGGTACAACGTAACATACACAAATAGATATCATATTGTAGGCCCTACGGCACAACACAGCGAAAGGGTTAAAACTTAAAATAGCAAGTCGAACAAAGAGCGAACTACTCCACTGATCTAATTTCGACATTAAACAGATCAATGCACCTTGCTGGAAGTTTATCCACGTGATCAAGGCCGAGAAAAATAACGCTTTGTTCTTGTTTGACTCTGTGTAAATAAGGAACCTGTGTACAGGACTTGCTAAGATGGTGACTGTTGTCAAACATACCGGTATACTGTAGATCTCTTGAGCCCCTGAAGGAAATAGAAAAGTTTATAGTTTTTCGAAACCGGTTAGTAAAGAACTCAGATTACATATGCACCGGGTAATGGACTCTAACATAAAAACATTTAAATACACAAGGAAACTTGATAAATATCTCAATCAAACGGTTTTTCCTTAATACGTGGTAAAAGGTTATAGTGAGTGTTTGATTTGTTCGTTCAGTAAAACTCCATAAACAAGAAAACTAGTCTGGTTAAGAGTTTGCCTTTTTTTTTTATTGGAAGAGTATGAGGATTTAAAATTTTCCGTGATAGTTATAATAATTTAATTTTTTGGGAGGACGGGTTACTGTAGCTAACACACTTCACAAGTAAAAAATAACAACAAAAAACAAACTTGTGGTAAAAAATCATATCAATTAAAACTGTACGAAAATGGAAGAGTCGAAATAAGGGCTTAATTTTCATAGTGCAATAAAGGCTTAATTTTCATAGTGAAATAAAGGCTTAATTTTTATAGTGCAATAAAGGCTTAATTTTCATAGTGAAATAATGGCTTAATTTTCATAGTGCAATAAAGGCTTAATTTTCATAGTGCAATAAAGGCTTAATTTTCGTAGTGCAATAAAGGCTTAATTTTCATAGTGCAATAAAGGCTTAATTTTCGTAGTGCAATAAAGGCTTAATTTTCGTAGTGAAATAAAGGCTTAATTTTCATAGTGCAATAAAGGCTTAATTTTCATAGTGCAATAAAGGCTTAATTTTCATAGTGCAATAAAGGCTTAATTTTCATAGTGCAATAAAGGCTTAATTTTCATAGTGCAATAAAGGCTTAATTTTCATAGTGCATTACTCATTATCAGTATAATTAATCTCATATCTCATGGAATCCGGAATTGATCAGTCACATACATTAAGTTTGGGTACGATCACCTACGGAAAATCTGAAACGGAATAATGATAAACATTAAGTTGACGTGATGATTATTATCATAGATTCCGAAACGGAATAATAATAAACATTAAATTGACGTGCTGATTATTATCAGAAAAACCGAAACGGGTTAGTGATAAACAGTTAGTTGGTGTGCTGATTATCATAAGAAAAACCGAAACAGATTAATGGTAAACATTAAATTGAGGTGCTGGTAATTTATATATTGGTTGTTTGTTTTAAGCGCAAAGCTACTCAACAGGCTAACTATTTGCGCAGCGCCAACCGCGGGTATCCAACCAAGTTTTTCAGTGTTCTAAGCCCCAAGCTTACCACTGAATCAACAACAATGGGCCAATGGCAGACATTGGTTGTACAATATTAGAAGTACGGACCCCCCAACTACAAACTACAATGTTTTTAGACAAGGATGTAATAAGTGCGAATGTAATGTTTTTGGGCCGTGAACTTTGCCATTCTTTAACCTATGTCACAAAATTATTAAAAGCGTAGTTTTTTTTTTAATATCTAGTTATACTTTCAAGTTTCCACTGTTGTCCATCTGGGAAAGTGGTCTTAGGTTTGTCTCCTTTCTAGTTGTTGTCCATGTCAGCTGTTCCCATCTTCCAATAGGCTTTGAAGCCTTTGGGACCTCCAGTGGAATACTGTCTGTTTCTATCTTACCATAGATTATTAGACCTTAGAGATAACCTATTGTCAATGTGGGATGTTTCCATCTTCCATTTTAAGTCTTTGGGACCGCCACTCCAGTGGACAATACTGTCTGTCTCTGTCTCACCATAGATTATTAGACCTTAGAGATAACCTATTGTCAATGTGAGCTGTTTTCATCTTCCATTTTAAGTCTTTGGGACCTCTAGTGGACAATGCTACTGCTGCTTGTTTCTGTCTTCCCACCAGTTTATTCGGCCTTGGTGACCACCTCTTGGCAATGATGGCTGTTTCTATCTTTCCACACATTGGCTTGGCCTTAGTGACCATCAATGGGAAATTTGGGCTGCTTTTATTCTCCCATAGCTTTTCTAGGCCGTGGTGACCACCAGATTGTCTTGGTGAGGTTGTTAATCTAGCAGTCATGTGGGAATGAATATAAAGCTCTTGCTTTCCGTGTTTCCCGATTGTGACTGTCTCTGGTGATAATGCTTATTTGGGCTTCTTTCTGTTAGTTCAGATATCCAACAGGTACCTATTTTACTGGTTGGAAATAGTCCACGGGCAACTATGGCCCCATAATAGTTAACAACAATGATTAAGGGCTTCCATTGGGTAATAAACCCCAGTCTCCATACAATTCTAATCATCTAGATCTAGTTTGTACAGGTGTCTGTATCACCTGTTTGAATTGACACACTATGTTGACACTTCAGAACAAAATGTGGCGTGTCATCTTTACCTAAGCAAAAGGATTAGCACATTCTATGAACAATGATGTCATAACTACATGCAGAACTGCGTGGAAATTAAAAATATATATATTTGTATATACCAGAATAAGAATATATTTCATATTAGTTATGGAAAGGTGAAATTAATGGCCATTATTTCGGCTACGACACTTGAAAAGACTCGCCTAACTGACTTGTATGTAGAGTTCGTGCACTTGGGAGTTTTCGTATATTTAATTGCCTCGTCTTGCTTGCTGTAAGGTAATTATGAATTTGTCAGTATTAAGTTTCAGTTTTCACTTTTTCAGTTCTTGCATTAATAAACCTGAAAATACAAAGGAATAGTTAAAGTTTATTCATAAAAGGCTGAATTCCGTTTATGACACTTCACTTGCATTCTACAACTTGCTGACGTAAAGACAAATCCTGTATATCTCCTGTTATTGCGGACTTCACCTAGGGAAAACTTCTTTTGTGATTTTAACTTTATTATTGTTCATCAAATATACTTTATAGGAAATTATTATAAGCGCATCTCGAAACTCAAGTATTCTTCCGAATATCAATGAAATGGTTTCTGTGTTATTGCTTTAAAATACACCGTTAATAATACGATATTTTTGAAAAATGTTACAGTTAAATATTAATAGTACAGAATTTAAATACCATGGTTAACAATACTGAAGTTACAATCAAATTGAATACTCTCCAGTAATTAGACAGCTATTTTGAAAACAAAGCTGATAAGCTGGCAGCGTAGAGAGCTGTTGTAAACAATGCTGATAAGCTGGCAGTGTAGAGAGCTGTTGTAAACGAAGCTGATAAGCTGGCAGTGTAGAGAGCTGTTTTAAACAATGCTGATAAGCTGGTAGTGTAGAGAGCTATTGCAAACAATGCTGATAAGCTGGCAGTGTAGAGAGCTGTTTTAAACAATGCTGATAAGCTGGTAGTGTAGAGAGCTATTGCAAACAATGCTGATAAGCTGGCAGTGTAGAGAGCTGTTTTAAACATTGGTGATAAGCTGGTAGTGTAGAGAGCTGTTGTAAATATGCTGATAAGCTGGCAGTGTAGAGAGCTGTTGTAAACATTGGTGATAAGCTGGTAGTGTAGAGAGCTGTTGTAAACAATGCTGATAAGCTGGCAGTGTAGAGAGCTATTGCAAACAATGCTGATAAGCTGGCAGTGTGGAGAGCTGTTGTAAACAATGCTGATAAGCTGGCAGTGTAGAGAGCTATTGCAAACAATGCTGATAAGCTGATAGTGTAGAGAGCTGTTGTAAACATTGCTGATAAGTTGGTAGTGTAGAGAGCTGTTGTAAACATTGCTGATAAGCTGGTAGTGTATAGAGCTGTTGTAAACATTGCTGATAAGCTGGTAATGTAGAGAGCTGTTGTAAACATTGCTGATAAGTTGATATAGTAGAGAGCTGTTGTAAACATTGCCGATAAGCTGATATAGTAGAGAGTTGTTGTAAACATTGGTGATAAGCTGGTAGTGTAGAGAGCTGTTGTAAACATTGCTGATAAGCTGGCAGTGTAGAGAGCTGTTGTAAACATTGCCGATACGCTGATATAGTAGAGAGATGCTGGTTGCTAAAGGCAGGCTAGTTAGCGTCTATGATAAATTTGCAAACATTCTACGTTTCGTCACTAATTATGACGTTACTTTTGGTAGACTGTAATTAGATGAGTTACTCTAGTGTTTCGTGAAGTTACCGAATGTCTCTACAGCAGGACGAACCCATTTAGGAGTATGGTATTACATATTCAACTATTCAATTCTAACGATGACGCCATTTCCTGTTTTACTTAGCTCCTTTGTAAGAATGACGTCATTTCCCACTACCATTAAGCTGGTTTGTGGACTTAGCAGCCTACAATAAACATACCTGATTAATGACACTCTCTAACTACTTAGAAACTACAAAGAAAAAAGTGTTTGGCGGCAAGCAGGTGCCAGATAGAAAGCCGGATCAGCTCTATCAGTATCATAAGTTTAATTTGGAAAGGACAACACATACACTGTTAGAAATAGAAGCTAAGATTAGTCCTAGCAGGCTGTACAAATTATCATTATTATATACACATACACACACATATATATATATATAGAGAGAGAAAGAGAAACATTCACAATTTAGGAATGTTTCTTTCATCACTATATTGTTAACGAAAGAGAACCTGTACACGCTAAGAGACGGAAAAGATAGTTTATATAAAAGTATACAAATAATAACAACATAAGAAACGACATCAACGAAATAAACTTACACAGTTATACCGATAATAACAACATAAGAAACGACATCAACGAAATAAACTTACACAGTTATACCGATAATAACAACATAAGAAACGACATCAACGAAATAAACTTACACAGTTATACCGATAATAACAACATAAGAAACGACATCAACGAAATAAACTTACACAGTTATACCGATAATAACAATATAAGAAACGACATCAACGAAATAAACTTACACAGTTATACCGATAATAACAACATAAGAAACGACATCAACGAAATAAACTTACACAGTTATACCGATAATAACAATATATGAATTACATCAACGAAATAAAC
>NW_013668480.1:116910-120411 GCF_000517525.1 Limulus polyphemus | reverse complement strand
AAATCAACAATATAAACTTACACAATTATACCGATAATAACAATATATGAATTGAATCAACAATATAAACTTACACAATTATACCGATAATAAAATATTGTTGATTTAATTCATATATTGATCCTCATAAAATTATACCAAAGATAACAATAAAATAATTTATTGTGCTTAACTGTCTTTCACTCATCACAGTGAAGATAAGTTTATATAGAATTTGAAAGATATGAAACATTGATGCTACTAATGTATTATTCTATATTGTTATAAATAAATGCTTTGTAAATATTTGTTCTCAGTGATGTGTGCATAACAACTAGGGGGAGTTTCAGGTTTATTATTCTTTTTTTTTTATAATAGAACACTATAACGTTGGACTAAACCAGCTTAAGTCTTTATATTGTGAATGAACTGGACATGACATCACGCTCCAACCACGCATAAATCATTCTTTATTTGACCGTACAGTACGGATACCACGTGATGAAATAAATTCCTATATAATAAACCAGCACTTGATGAGGTGTTTCCTGCTTGTCTCATATAATTGAATAGCACCAGGTGACGTACACATCATAAAATCGTTTTCACTTCAGTACACTTACATACCAAGAATGACTAACTGACCTTTTCAACTGCTCTGATAATACTGGCTATTGTTTGTAGAGGAAGCAGCCCAACGGACGCAGATAAAAAACTGAAAGGGCATTTTTAGCTAATCCGCGAGTATGAAGTTACTAGTTATTCTAATTTGTGCTTGATGACTAATTAATTTATTATGATCGTGTATGTTTGAGGGTTTGTATCGATGTCTTCATAATAATGAATGGTATATTTATCATCGCGTAGTTGGGGGATTTTATTGGATGATGTACTAATATGTAAGTAAAAAAACATCCGTGTTGACTTGTTCGTCTATGGCCAAAAGTTTTCAATCACCCTACAATTATCTAAAGTTGTTTCATAAAGTTAAATGAAACCCCTGAATAATTTTACATGGAGAAAAACCTAAAGAATAACATGCCTGCAGAGACTAAGGAAGTACAGAGTCCATGCCTGCGAAGACTGAGGAAGTCCCGAGTCCATGCCTTCGGAGACTAAGGAAGTCCTGAGTCCATGCCTTCGGAGACTAAGGAAGTCCTGAGTCCATGCCTTCGGAGACTAAGGAAGTCCTGAGTCCATGCCTGTGAAGACCAAGGAAGTCCCGAGTCCATGCCTGTGAAGACTGAGGAAGTTTTGGTTTGGTTTGTTTGAAATTTCGCGCAAAGCTACACGAGAGCTATCTATGCTAGCCAGCCATACCTAATTTAGCATTGAAAGACAGCTAGTCATCACCACCCACCGCCAACTCTTGGGATACTCTATTACCAACGAATGGTGGGACTGACCGTCACGTTATAACGCCCCCACGGCTGAAAGGGCGAGCATGTTTGATGGAACAGGGACTAACGAAGTCCTGCAAGAAAAAACAAACAAACGTGGAATGTACAGGAAATACTAAGTACTACTGTTATGGCTTCCGGTAGACTTTTGTGATGTCATTTTGTAGTTTATTTTTACTTTCAACTGATGTATGTATTATGTGTCATTTCTAAAGTTTAAGGTGATGCAAAACTTATGGACATAGCTGTATTATCCAGTGGAAACAGCAAGGTTCGACACGTCATCCAATAACATTTAGAGAAGAATCAAATCTCCATAAAAAAACGTTTCTTGAAAAACTGATATATTTCTACACCTCATTAAATGGTCGGATCATTTTTATAAACCAGATGTTCATTCAAAGATTGTCAGAAAAACAAGGGTTACAGTGTTACCAAACATAATCCAGACAAGAACACGCCTGAATCACCTATAACAAAGAGCTACTTAAGTAAAAATAGTATATTAATTATATTATTAACGTCGACAGTATGTGTAGTGCAAACACCGAGTACAATTAGGCTTAGTACGAGTATACAGATTCGATGGATACGTTTAAAAAAATGCATTATCGAACGAATCATAAGGTATTTATATGTATGTGAAATACATTATATGAACGATATGAATCCATAATTAGGTAATTGAGGGACATATATAATAATATATATTAAAGATATATATATATCGATAGCACAGTATTTGAAAAGTATATATATTTTAATCCAGTATTTAAAAGATGTATTTACGTTTGTCTGTTAATACGTTTTGAATGAATCTAATTAATCTTGTTTTTATCCATATAATGAGTTCTTAAATTTCAATACACCACAAACATACACGTGTATATAATACCTTAATTATATCTCTATATGGATATAATTTGTTCGGTATTTATATATAACTGAAACGATGTTATGAGAGTCCTTGGGTTATCTATAATAAGGTAACGGTAATGGTTTATGTCTTTATGTTATCTATAATAAGGTAATGGTTTATGTCTTTATGTTATCTATAATAAGATAATGGTTTATGTTTTCGTGTTATGTATAATAAGGTAATGGTTTACGTTTTCGTGTTATCTATAATATAAACAAACTTACGACTTTTGTCATTGTAATAAAACTTCAACAAATCTAATAATAAATGATCAGAAATAATTTAATTCTCGTAAATATTAGTTCGAGTCTTCATGTTAAGATAAGTTCTTCAGTGGGTCAGTAGTAATTATTTAGACTTACAGTATTAAAATCGTGGGTTCGATTCCCGCTGTGTACGGAGCGCCGATAGCCCACTGTGTAGCTTCGTATTAAAAAAACAACGACAACCGTTAAAATAGTAAACACGTGTAAAAGAAAAAGTGTAATATAGTTGTTGTCTAATGTTTACAATAAATATTCTTATTGTAGTTCATCAGAGGGCGCTTGTTTACAAGAAAAGTACTAGCCCGTGGGATATTAGTTATAGTTGTCGCTTCATTGCCAGTTCAACCCATTTTCAGTTGTTAATCCTGATAAATCACACCATGATTATATCGAAATCTAATTTTTCTCTATCCTGTGGAGATGTGTTTACTCTAGACCTGTGGTAATGTGTTTACTCTGGACCTGTGGTGATGTGTTTGCTCTAGACCTGTGGTGATGTGTTTACTCTGAACCTGTGGTGATGTTTTTACTCTGGACATGTGGAGATGTGTTTACTCTGGACCTGTGGTAATGTGTTTACTCTGGCCCTGTGGAGATGTGTTTACTCTGGACCTGTGGTGATGTATTTACTCTGGACCTGTGGTGATTTTTTTACTCTGGACCCGTGGTGATGTGTTTACTCTGGACCTGTGGTGATGTTTTTACTCTGGACATGTGAAGATGTGTTTACTCTGGACCTGTGGAGATGTGTTTACTCTGGACCTGTGGTGATGTATTTACTCTGGACCTGTGGTGATGTGTTTACTCTGGACCTGTGGTGATGTGTTTACTCTGGACCTGTGGAGATGTGTTTACTCTGGACCTGTGGTGATGTGTTTACTCTGGACCTGTGGTGATGCGTTTACTCTGAACCTGTGGAGATGTGTTTACTCTGGAC
>NW_013668480.1:113987-115891 GCF_000517525.1 Limulus polyphemus | reverse complement strand
CCTGTGGAGATGTGTTTACTCTGGACCTGTGGAAATGTGTTTACTTTGGACCTGTGGAGATGTGTTTACTCTGGACCTGTGGTGATGTTTTTACTCTGGACCTGTGGTGATGTGTTTACTCTGGACCTGTGGAGATGTGTTTGCTCTGGACCTGTGGTGATGTATTTACTCTGGACCTGTGGTGATGTGTTTACTGTGGGCTGTGGTGATGTTTTTACTCTGGACATGTGGAGATGTGTTTACTCTGGACTTGTGGAGATGTGTTTGCTCTGGACCTGTGGTGATGTGTTTACTCTGGGATTTTTGGCGGGGAAGTATCTATGTTACTCATCTCAAAATTTCGAAAAAAAAATCTTTGAAATAAAAGCTGTCTTTAAATTTTGTAATTTATTAAAGATTTGCATGATTTTCAGTTAACTTTCTGAAAAATGGAAGGGTGGAATGAAGAGGATCTGCGCATGCTTGCTTTTGTTATTAAACTAACATTCTTATAAATAAGTTGCATTTCATTCTTTAGTAAAAAGTAACGCGATAAATTTGGGCTATGAACTAGTTACAACTTCTCCATATCGTCAGCCAAGTTTAGTCTATCCGCTGACGTCACGGCATGGGGTATTTCTAGTGTGTGTGTTTACAGAAGGGAGGAAACAAAAAAACGCAAGTCATCAGATGCCCCAGTACTAGACTTATCTAAACTCGGCATGTACCGTCGAGTCATTCTGAAACCCCCTCCACAGAAAGCCCCTGAGGGTGTGTCATGACGTTGTAATGCGTCCACATGTGCAGCATGCTAATTTGGCAACAGATCACTCATGCAGACGCGGCGCACGTGCAAAGTTCGAAGACCAGCACCGTTTGAGCGTGACAAGTGAAAGGGGTTAAGATACGATAATGTGGTCGACACTCTCAGGAATTCGATGTTATTTTTAGCTCTGTGGAGAAGAAGGTCAATCGAACGAACTGTATATTAACTGTATATCACCCATCCTTAATAGGGTATAAGTAGCGCCCCAAGAATTGGTAGAACCTGAAATTAAAAACCTCCTTCAGTAACACGGACTCTGCATATTGAGCGACTTCAGAAAGCAACCCAAGAGTCAGCACTGGTAATACAAAAACCACAGTTTCAATGTAGGCGCCAGGGTGACAGATTGTCGGGAAGACTAAAATAATTCAGGGTAGCACGTCTGCCTCCTTCCCTCCCTTCCCTTTTTTATCAATGAACCTCGTTGTGTGACATATTGGACTATGAGAACAAAGCCAAAGTTGACTGACGTGCCTACATTGCTCCAGGATTAAAAGAATGTTTTAATAATCGAAATACATTATACATATTACGTTTTATTTAAACTCGGGAATATTAAAAACAATCAACATTTCAACGGTTGTTACGTCAGTAATATACTTGCTATCAATAACAAAACATGAAAATTTTTATAGAATTTACGTGTAAGACAAAGATGTTGACTCCGTAAAATTCAATTCTATCACACTCAACTTTGTGTGATTTCCATGTGATGATGGTGTAGTTAAATATGCCTCATTTAATCAGTTCAGCTTCAGTAACGTTACCACAACACATAAAGGTGATCTACGAAACAAAGGTATTTCTCTAGAATTAAAATAAAAGTCGAACACTTCCGTTAGACCCCTAAATAGTAACATGATAAATAAAAAAAATGGGAATTTAAAAACCTGCAAATAGGGAGCGTAAAAAAGTAAGAAAACAAGGCTGAAGATACTGTAGACATTATTTACTCAAACTACAAAACCCTATTTTGACTCCATACTGTTACCTAGAATTACATTTAGTGGAGTCAAAAATGGGAATTTGTAGTTTGAGTAAATAAAGTCTACAGTATCTCCAGCCTTGTTTCCTTACTTGTTTTACGATCCCTATTTAC